>NC_056726.1:152290897-152440897 GCF_019279795.1 Protopterus annectens
AAAAAAAACACACAAAAAAAAAAAAAAAAAATAAATAAAAATGCAGAAACAGTGATAAATGAGTTACACAGGCTAGCACACTTTAGTGGGCAGCCTCCACATTTAAATTAAACAAACAAACAAACAAACTTTCGATCAAATTCGACTAAAAAGTAACTTTAAGTGCAGATTTTAAAATAATGCATCAAACAGTTAAAAAAACAGTTCAAGCTAGTTCAGGGTAAGCTACAGAAGCTATTCCAAGTGAAAAAAAGCAAAGATACTTAAATCCAGAAAGTAGTCGCTTTTCTGAGTTCTCTGTAGCTAAGACCACTCTGCAGGACCACAAGGAGCTTGTCTGAGCAGTATAGCCAGAAAAAAATGCCCAGAGGTGGATTTTAAACAGGGAACTACAAAAGAGCTAGAAATGGTCCAAAACAACCAATTACTACAGCTTCTTGTGCTGAGGTTACTTCCTACAGGGACAGGTAGGCTGCTCAAGGCTCCCCACTCCCACTGGTGAGCAAAGAAACTTCCTTCTATTCAGGTAAGGTAATGGACAACACAGGAACTACACCACAGCCCAGAATACAGCAATGCCTGTAAACTGGTGTAAACTAACCGAGGAGAGGTGGTAAAACAAGGATTATTTTTTTGTTTTTTTGTTTTTTTGATAGAAACACACAGAAAATGCAGAAACAGTGATAAATCAGTTACACAGGCTAGCACACTTTAGTGGGCAGCCTCCACAGTTAAATTAAACAAACAAACAAACAAACTTTCGATCAAATTCGACTAAAAAGTAATTTTAAGTGCAGATTTTAAAATAATGCAGCAAACAGTTAAAAACAGTTCAAGCTAGTTCAGGGTAAGCTACAGAAGCTATTCCAAGTGAAAAAAGCAAAGATACTTAAATCCAGAAAGTAGTCACTTTTCTGAGTTCTCTGTAGCTAAGACCACTCTGCAGGACCACGGGGAGCTTGTCTGAGCAGTATAGCCAGAAAAAAACGCCCAGAGGTGGATTTTAAACAGGGAACTACAAAAGAGTTAGAAATGGTCCAAAACAACCAATTACTACAGCTTCTTGTGCTGAGGTCACTTCCTACAGGGACATTTAGGTTGCTCAAGGCTCCCCACTCCCACTGGTGAGCAAAGAAACTTCCCTCTATCCAAGTAAGGTAATGGACAACACAGGAACTACACCACAGCCCAGAATACAGCAATGCCTGTAAAGTGGTGTAAACTAGTCAAAGAGAGGCGGGAAAACAAGGATTTTTTTTTTTTGTTTTTTTTGATAAAAACACACAGAAAATGCAGAAACAGTGATAAATCATTTACACATGCTAGCACACTTTAGTGGGCAGCCTCCACAGTTAAATTAAACAAACAAACAAACAAGCAAACTTTCGATCAAATTCGACTAAAAAGCAACTTTAAGTGTAGATTTTAAAATAATACAGCAAACAGCTAAAAAAACAGTTCAAGCTAATTCAGGGTAGGCTACAGAAGCTATTCCAAGTGAAAAAAAAGCAAAGATACTTAAATCCAGAAAGTAGTCACTTTTCTGAGTTCTCTGTAGCTAAGACCACTCTGCAGGACCACGAGGAGCTTGTCTGAGCAGTATAGCCAGAAAAAAATGCCCAGAGGCAGATTTTAAACAGGGAACTACAAAAGAGCTAGAAATGGTCCAAAACAACCAATTACTACAGATTCTTGTGCTGAGGTCACTTCCAACAGGGACAGGTAGGCTGCTCAAGGCTCCCCACTCCCACTGGTGAGCAAAGAAACTTCCTTCTATCCAAGTAAGGTAATGGACAACACAGGAACTACACCACAGCCCAGAATACAGCAATGCCTGTAAACTGGTCTAAACTAGTCTAGGAGAGGCGGGAAAACAAGGATTATTTTTTTGTTTTTTTGATAGAAACACACAGAAAATGCAGAAACAGTGATAAATCACTTACACAGGCTAGCACACTTTAGTGGGCAGCCTCCACAGTTAAATTAAGCAAACAAACAAACTTTCGATCAAATTCGACTAAAAAGTAACTTTAAGTGCAGATTTTAAAATAATGCAGCAAACAGTTAAAAAACAGTTCAAGCTAGTTCAGGGTAAGCTACAGAAGCTATTCCAAGTGAAAAAAAGCAAAGATACTTAAATCCAGAAAGTATTCACTTTTCTGAGTTCTCTGTAGCTAAGACCACCCTGCAGGACCACAAGGAGCTTGTCTGAGCAGTATAGCCAGAAAAAAACACCCAGAGGCGGATTTTAAACAGGGAACTACAAAAGAGCTAGAAATGGTCCAAACCAACCAATTACTACAGCTTCTTGTGCTGAGGTCACTTCCTACAGGGACAGGCAGGCTGCTCAAGGCTCCCCACTCCCACTGGTGAGCAAAGAAACTTCCTTCTATCCAAGTAAGGTAATGGACAACACAGGAACTACACCACAGCCCGGAATACAGCAATGCCTGTAAACTGGTGTAAACTAGTCGAGGAGAGGTGGGAAAACAAGGATTATTTTTTTGTGTTTTTGTTTTTTTTGTTTTTTTGATAGAAACACACAAAAAATGCAGAAACAGTGATAAATCAGTTACACAGGCTAGCACACTTTAGTGGGCAGCCTCCACAGTTAAATTAAACAAACAAACAAACTTTCGATCAAATTCGACTAAAAAGTAATTTTAAGTGCAGATTTTAAAATAATGCAGCAAACAGTTAAAAAACAGTTCAAGCTAGTTCAGGGTAAGCTACAGAAGCTATTCCAAGTGAAAAAAAGCAAAGATACTTAAATCCAGAAAGTAGTCGCTTTTCTGAGTTCTCTGTAGCTAAGACCACTCTGCAGGACCACGAGGAGCTTGTCTGAGCAGTATAGCCAGAAAAAAACGCCCAGAGGCAGATTTTAAACAGGGAACTACAAAAGAGCTAGAAATGGTCCAAAACAACCAATTACTACAGCTTCTTGTGCTGAGGTCACTTCCTACAGGGACAGATAGGCTGCTCAAGGCTCCCCACTCCCACTGGTGAGCAAATAATCTTCCCTCTATCCAAGTAAGGTAATGGACAACACAGGCACTACACCACAGCCCAGAATACAGCAATGCCTGTAAACTGGTCTAAACTATTCGAGGAGAGGCGGGAAAACAAGGATTATTTTTTTGTTTTTTTGTTTTTTTGATAGAAACACACAGAAAATGCAGAAACAGTGATAGATCAGTTACACAGGCTAGCACACTTTAGTGGGCAGCCTCCACAGTTAAATTAAAGAAACAAACAAACAAACTTTCGATCAAATTCGACTAAAAAGTAACTTTAAGTGCAGATTTTAAAATAATGCAACAAACAGTTAAAAAACAGTTCAAGCTTATTCAGGGTAAGCTACACAAGCTATTCTAAGTGAAAAAAAAAGTAAAGATACTTAAATCCTGAAAGTAGTCGCTTTTCGGAGTTCTCTGTAGCTAAGACCACTCTGCAGGACCACGAGGAGCTTGTCTGAGCAGTATAGCCAGAAAAAATTGCCCAGAGGCGGATTTTAAACAGGGAACTACAAAAGAGCTAGAAATGGTCAAAAACAACCAATTACTACAGCTTCTTGTGCTGAGGTCACTTCCTACAGGGACATTTAGGTTACTCAAGGCTCCCCACTCCCACTGTTGAGCAAAGAAACTTCCCTCTATCCAAGTAAGGTAATGGACAACACAGGAACTACACCACAGCCCAGAATACAGCAATGCCTGTAAAGTGGTGTAAACTAGTCGAAGAGAGGCGGGAAAACAAGGATTTTTTTTTTGTTTTTTTGTTTTTTTTTATAGAAACACACAGAAAATGCATAAACAGTGATAAATCATTTACACATGCTAGCACACTTTAGTGGGCAGCCTCCACAGTTAAATTAAACAAACAAACAAACAAACAAACTTTCGATCAAATTCGACTAAAAAGCAACTTTAAGTACAGATTTTAAAATAATGCAGCAAACAGTTAAAAAACAGTTCAAGCTAGTTCATGGTAAGCTACACAAGCTATTCCAAGTGAAAAAAAGCAAAGATACTTAAATCCAGAAAGTAGTCGCTTTTCTGAGTTCTCTGTAGCTAAGACCACTCTGCAGGACCACAAGGAGCTTGTCTGAGCAGTATAGCCAGAAAAAAATGCCCAGAGGCAGATTTTAAACAGGGAACTACAAAAGAGCTAGAAATGGTCCAAAACAACCAATTACTATAGCTTCTTGTGCTGAGGTCACTTCCTGCAGGGACAGGTAGGCTGCTCAAGGCTCCCCACTCCCACTGCTGAGCAAAGAAACTTCCCTCTATCCAAGTAAGGTAATGGACAACACAGGAACTACACCTCAGCCCAGAATACAGCAATGCCTGTAAACTGGCGTAAACTAGTCGAGGAGAGGCGGGAAAAGAAGGATTATTTTTTTGTTTTTTTGATAGAAACACACAGAAAATGCAGAAACAGTGATAGATCAGTTACACAGGCTAGCACACTTTAGTGAGCAGCCTTCACAGTTAAATTAAACAAACAAACAAACAAACTTTCGATCAAATTCGACTAAAAAGTAACTTTAAGTGCAGATTTTAAAATAATGCAGCAAACAGTTAAAAAAGCAGTTCAAGCTAGTTCAGGGTAAGCTACACAAGCTTTTCCAAGTGAAAAAAAGCAAAGATACTTAAATCCAAAAAGTAGTCACTTTTCTGAGTTCTCTGTAGCTAAGACCACTCTGCAGGACCACAAGGAGCTTGTATGAGCAGTATAGCCAGAAAAATATGCCCAGAGGTGGATTTTAAACAGGGAACTACAAAAGAGCTAGAAATGGTCCAAAACAACCGATTACTACAGCTTCTTGTGCTGAGGTCACTTCCTACTGGGACAGGTAGGCTGCTCAAGACTCCCCACTCCCACTGGTGAGCAAAGAAACTTCCCTCTATCCAAGTAAGGTAATGGACAACACAAGAACTACACCACAGCCCAGAATACAGCAATGCCTGTAAACTGGTGTAAACTAGTCGAGGACAGGCGGGAAAACAAGGATTATTTTTTTGTTTTTTTGATAGAAACACACAGAAAATGCAGAAACAGTGATAATCAGTTACACAGGCTAGCCCACTTTAGTGGGCAGCCTCCACAGTTAAATTAAACAAACAAACAAACAAACTTTCGATCAAATTCGACTAAAAAGTAACTTTAAGTGCAGATTTTAAAATAATGCAGCAAACAGTTAAAAAAACAGTTCAAGCTAGTTCAGGGTAAGCTACAGAAGCTATTCCAAGTGAAAAAAAAGCAAAGTTACTTAAATCCAGAAAGTAGTCGCTTTTCTGAGTTCTCTGTAGCTAAGACCACTCTGCAGGACCATGAAGATCTTGTCTGAGCAGCACTGATAAATCCAGGTCAGATGTGTGTATGACTGTTATGTGTTTATCAATGTGTATATGACAGTATGTCACACTATGTATTGTTCATAAACAACCAGTACATCTCCCATTACCATACTGAGACAGGCCTGGAGATGTTCTTCACTTAACAAATGACCTGGGACACATGTCATCCTAAAAGCTGTGTGGTGTGTGCAATTAAGGCCATACACATTGGTAGCAATAAGTACTTAGGTAGGGGTTCTACTCAGTATTGCCAAGTAAGAGTGTGTGTGTATGTGAAGGGATCTACTTCAGTTTGCAGAAAATACATGTCCCAGGAAGTCATCTGACTGAGAACTGACTGGCAAATGCTAATGTTTCACAGGTATCATCTTGTGGAAATTCATTCCATCAAAACTAGTAGTAGATGTGTAAATGCCATCTTCCTCACTGTATATCTTTACAGTATTACTGGGGTTGGTATATATAACTGGGTGTGGATCTTGTGGACACAGCCACCATGATTGCAGTTATTGTTGAGTATATCCCACCGCTTAGTCAGCTGTAATACTGTACAGTTTATTTTAACAGGTTAAGTACTTGTCAGTCACATATCTGCGGTTTTACACCACCCCACACCCTTCAAAGGGTAGGGCTGTGTGACCCACACGAGCATGCCTACGTTTACCAAGTTGAGGATTGCACTACATTGGGGAAGGGAACATATACCCTGCCAGTACCATCGTCAATGACATTAAACTAGCAAACTGATTATTTGCCAATGTGATGTTGTGCCTATTTTGTCTTGGTGGAATTACATAGCCTAAAATGGATTCCCTGCAAAAGTACATACATACATGTGTACAGTATTGTCTGTGTATTGCATCAACACCAAAGCCTCTGTGTGCATGTGTGTTATACACAGACATGTGGTGTGTACCACTCAGTACACTTACCATTGTCCACTGTAGAAGGGCTGCTGACATTAGCCACCATGCACTCACCTGTATACACCCCTCAGACCTATCAGGCATGTGACACATGCAGTAACTGTTATACAGACCTGTGTCTTGTGTTCAGCTGTACCCAGGATATGGCACAGTCAGGGTGTCACCACAATGCCATACCCCTTTTAGGAAACAACAGCAGACCAACATCCTGCTGACATATAGACACCTACAACACAAATGGAATTCATTATACAGACCACAATCACTCAGTGTTAATAACAGCTGTAACATCATGGCTGAAAAGCTACACATCCTGATATGTAAGCATTAAACTTTAGTGCTGAAAACATGTTACACAGCTTTACATTGGTACTGTAGTACAGTCACCCTGTGCATCACAACCATATTAGCCTGTCCCTGCATTGATGTTATGAATGACAGGGATGTGGCGCAGGTATCATTATATACACAGGGTGTGTTGTGGGGTTGCCAGAGACCTAGGCTGAGCTATTTGTTTGACATCAAATGTGTGTGCTAGGGGGTTTCATTATTAATTGGGTTGTGCAGATGTGGTGTGTGGAAGTATGGGGTTGACCTAGCTGTGTTGATGATGTGTGTGTGTGTGTTTGTGTGTGTGTGTGTGTGTGTGTGTGTGTGTGTGTGTGTGTGTGTGTGTGTGTGTGTGTATGCATGCACACAGTTCTGCCATGTGGCTGCCCTATACAGGGGTTTGTTGGGCAGCTGCAGACCATACCTGGCAGGGTGTGCAGTTCATTGTCTCCGGCCATGGACACGAGACCTGTGCCTGCCAGGGATTCCACGGACACTACCAGGTACAAGCCAAGATTTGGTACTTTCCCCTGATGATGACATATGTCCGCTGGATCCAGGTCCCTCTTGGGGCCAGCCAGAGCCACGTGCACATGGCCTGCTATGTTGTGGTGTGGACAGCGATCCCCCTCCCGCAGTGCTAGTGCTGGTACTGGCACTACAGGAGCGGCTTTAACTTGTTGCATTTCCATGTCAACCTCCACCTGTTGGTGTTGCTGGCCTATGTCCATGTGACCATCACACTACTCCCACCATATGCTCAACTGCAGACATTCCACAGTCAAGGATTCCCAGCATCTCACCCAACTGTCTATTCAGGACCTCTGTGGTCACCTGCAAGATTATGGATATTGTGAATAACAGCACAATGAGTAGCCCTCTGTAGCCTCAGACCCTGTCTGGTATAACATCCCATACAAGCTTGCTCCTCCATGATGGACTGAAACATGCATCTGGTGACACCAGCTGTGGCACTTCTGCCAGGGGCATGATGACAAGCAGCCCTCCTACGAGCACCCCTGTACATCTGCTGGTGTTGTACATCACCGGGCATCTGGCTATGGCTGCTGTGTCCAGACACACTTGCCATAGTCACCACACTGTCCTATCCCATGCCACCACTAGTCAACTGTCTCTCATCTATGGCACTGGTGATGGGGTATGTATAGGTGATGTGATTGTCTGCAGGGATGGGGTGGATAACAGTGGGATGTCAAATGATGGCAAAGCTTCAGCCCCTGCCATCCCTGCCTGTGCCTCACCACACCTGTCATCATTGTCAGAGTCTGTATGGACACTAACATCAGTTTGTCTTCAAGAGGGACCCTGACCCACCTCACCACCTGTGAGGTGAAAACAAGAAATGCACTTTAAGACCTGTACATCATTGCTTAACTGCACACACGCACACACACACACACACACACACACACACACACACACACACACACACACTTACAGATGAGGTTGCACAAATATATTATATACAGACCTCTCATTACCCATCAGTCAACATGCATGACATATGGCACTCAGCAGCATGCACTGCAGCTGTAGTCAATCCCTGTTACCAAAATTATACATCTCTGTGATGCATGAGTTTTGTTAATAGGTGATGCCCCTTCCCCTAGAACACACTGCACCCATGTACACAGTATTGCTGTGCACCTGTTCAGCACCCTGGCATGTACTGTCCACCATACCTCACAGTTGTACATGTCACTGCTGAATGCGTATATGCATGTCAGTTATGTTTGCTCTGCTGCTCACAGCCCCTATGTGTTTGTCTGATACATACCTGGGATGATATGTGGACAGATGTCAATAGTGAATGCCTGATGTCTGATTCGTAGATCTCATCATCAGCGGTGCATGTATGACCAATAAAATACAATTACACTGCCAAACTTCAAACCTTACTGTGGCTATGAGGAGTGTACACACCCTTATTGACATGGCACCCTCTTCCCTGATATGCCATAGTGCCACAATACTGCATATGTTAACATTAGATGAGCCTGATATGTGACATATGACCTGTGCAATCAAATGCAGTATCAAACAAATGTGCTAGTTGTGCAGATGCTGATTGAGATGCATACAATATGTGGGTGCATAAGTCTGCACACCCTTAACATGATGGTTTGTTGCACCAGCTGTTAAGTGCACTACAGCAGTCACTATTCCTGGAAGGGGTGTAGTAGCATGGCCCATCTGCTCTTGCCAGTATTTGGTCACTCTTCCCTACAAATGTCCACCAACGCTGCAAGATTGCAAGGTCAACTCATGTGCACAGCCACTGGATGTCACACAGTGCCTTCACTATTGCTGTGGAGTCAGGGTTATGTCTGCCACAATTCATGATCTTGATTGTGTGCAGATACAGCCATTCTTATCAAGCTTTGGATGTCTACTTCAGTTTACTGTTGTGTTTCAGAATGACACCCCCCCCATCCTCAGCCTTTTTACCGATATTTGACAACTATGGGATACACATGAGTGTAATTTTGCAGTGTCCCAAATTCAGAGCATCATGTGTACCAGCCTAGTCCCTGCAAATGAATGGCAAACATACAGGTGTACACTGGCACCAGCAAGATACAGATGGGGATGGTGGTCCTGAGGTGGAGTGAGGTGTTACTTGTGCAGCACATGTATCTTAATTGATGCTATCTGTAGGTTTCGAACTTGGACTTGGTACGCCATTACACATTGCAACACATGCCTTTGGGGAACTTTTGATGTTAGGCATACACTACCTGTAGAAAGCCCTGGCTGATGTTTCCTATGGAACAACTGTCCCATCTGATTACCCAAACCCATAGGCCACACGTATGCAGAGTCCAGGCGATTGTCAACACAGGTACTGCACAGCCAGTACTTGCTAGACATTTCTGCAACTCCCTCAGTGTTGTGGCATGTTTCTAGGCAGCCTCCATGACCAGTTTGCAACATGTGTCATCATCTGTCGTGGATGGCCATCTGTTTATTTTCTACATTAGTATTGTCCCATACTTCCATGTCACATTCATGACTGAGTGCACTGTTTGCCATGGTATATGGAATGGTGAGGTAAGGCTACATTTCTCACTCCTGTGCACTACCTGTTGGGTATGAGGTCCATTCCATGGCTTGTAAGGTGAGTGGGCAAATGTGATGGACATACATCTTGGAAACCAGACCATTTCTTGGTGTGACATTGAGGACCTGTACTTGCTGGAAGGTGCTTACTCATGAAGAGTGAATGCTGTCAGTACCTCAAAAGCTACTTTCACAATATGTTACTTGGAGTGTGTGCACACATCTGCTTCTAGTGCTTATTAAGGTATGTATTCCCCATATTTTCTGTCCTAACATAGGATTCCATATTACACATTACAGGTTGTAAGGGTTGTGGAATGTGGTATTGTGATAAGCCGTTGTGTACATCTGTAACAGTTGCCATTGTAATGGTGGCATATGCACTGTTGTATCACTGTGTAAGGGTGATGTTTCAGACATGTTCCTACTGTAGGCCATTTTTCTGACCATTATGTTCATCTCTGTGCACACATCTTGCAATGACAGGTTGTTAGTTATATTGCAGGACTCTTACACACCCTTCAGATATGCCACCATGGTGCTCACTGTGATGCAGTGCAGTGAACATCAACAATAAGTGAATATGAATAGCATGCATTATGGGTAGGTGTGTTAAATGTGTGCATGGCATATACCATGACCATAAAATAGCCGGTGTATTGGCAAACCTGAACAAACAACACCATACTCACCAGCTAAAGGCTGCTGCCCCAGAGGTATACCAGAGGGACCTACATAGTTGTTTGAGAGATGTGATGTCAGTAGCCACACCTGTGGCATTGGTACAGGGTGGGAGCAGCATTTCAGTGCATCAACTGTACAAACCCACAATACTACAGATTATGCACATCTGTTCATTACTACAATGCAGCAACAGACTATATATATTTTATCTCACATATGCATGTTTAAACTCTACAGATGCAGATGGATAAGCAACAGTGGTCTACTGATGTGCCCTGTGGCTTTACCTGCAGACTCCTTGTCCATTGTGTGGGTAGCATCCACCTCCACAATGCTGTCAGCTGGGTCTTATCTTTGCTGGCGGGCAAGTGAGCTGAGGCTGGTGAGGAGCTCCTCACCATATGTCAGGGGGGCTGAATGGCATGACCCCCCCCCGTGACTAGCTGCTCCTTCCTAACTGCAGCAGCACAATGACGGGCATAACTGTGGTTATGCAGGCTGACATTGTTTAACCTGTTGACAAGCTTGTTCCATAGGGTGTTCCTCTCCTGCAGATCTTGGGCTGTAGGGCCAAAGAGAGTGTGGTGGTACTGCACCAGGTAGTTGATTATGACATCATTTTCCTGTGGGGGGGATAAACTGGCAAATGCTCTCTAGACATGGTGCCTGAAAGACATAAAGAGGAAAAAAGGTCTGAGGACCTCATACTGCAAAGATATAATAGTTGTTAATAGTTAAGTGACATCTCTGCCCCCCCACATATCTGCAACAATTATCTGAACACACAATTCAACGGGTATGTTTACAGCAAACCTACTGTTGGGACATATATTGTATTGTACGACAAATAATGCAATGTGTTTCTAGTCATGTTCCACTATCATTGGGGTCCTGTTACTAACAATGTCACCTGCATGCCATTATAAGGGCCGCAATGGTTCCATATATGCATGTGTTCTGTTTGCTATGTGACTGCCCCAAATTAGTTCAGGCACCTTCAGGGCTGTGAAGGTGCAGTTGTGACTGCCCATGGATGGGGACCTTGGTCCCACTGTTTCCATTTGGGGACTCAGGGACTTCTACTTTCCCACCACATGTGTCATATACCACCCTGTATGCTGTCTTGTCTGTCTTCCAACCCAACCTACCTCCCCAAATATACCTACTATCCTTCCCCAACATACCAATCTCATCTTCACACACAAGGGAAATGTATTCAACATGTATTTCACACCAGACATAACTGTCCATTTTGCACCTGCTTATTACTGTATATAGGTTCATAGGTTCATAGGTAAGTACTAGGCTATCTGCCCGAGGGCATTTATAAGCCTAGCCAGAGTGTGTCAGCTTTCCCCACCCCATTGATTAATTAACTGAGCCTCTGTCAAGAAGAGCCAATTAAGTGATCCCAGGGGTGTATTTTCTGTTACCCATCCACTCGTCAAGGTTTCTCTTGAAGATTGTTAGTGAAGGGCTCTGCCTAATGTAGTTAGGAATTTTGTTCCAAAGCATGGGGAGTCTTTGTGACAGGAATCGTTCCCTCCAGCATGTTCTATTTATTGTTGTGGTGAGGTTTAGCTCACTAGAGCAAGTGGCTCACAGTGACTTGGATTTCTTTAGGTAGAGCAGGTCCATCAATTCTGAGTTGGACATGGCTTTGTAAGTCAGTCAGAGATCACCTCTGAGTAAGTGATATGTCACTGAGTACAGCCAGAGTTTTTCCAGTTGAGCTGCATAGGACATATATTTGAGGTCAGTAATCCTCTTTGTGCGGTACATTTGTGGTCTTTCCAGCTGTTGAAAGTGTCTTGTGAGGTACATCCCAAATGGGGCATTGTACTCTATGATGGGTCTGATGAGTGACAAGTAGAGGGGCACTATAACATCTTTATTTCTAGATGTGAACCATTTAGTAATTAGATGGGCTATATAGAATGATTTCCTAACTACTTTGGCAATATTGAGAACAAACTGTTGCTCGAACAAAAAACCAAGAAGAACAGACTGGAACAGAAATAGTTAGAAAGCCACTAGTCCACTCAGCGATTTGAATCTAAACGTACTTTTTATTATCCCAAAACAAGCAACGTTTTCGCTACAGCTCCTGCTATAGCTTCCTCAGAGTACTAAAACAAGTCTGTGACAGTTTCTTTTTAAACAAAGAAAGCGCGCCAAATAAATTGGGCAATGCCCCATTGTTAAAGGTACAGTGAGTATAACTATGCAAGTTGGCAAGTAAACATGTTATCATATTGATAAAATTAAAAACAAATCTATTAAAAGATGACACATTGCCGTCATAAAACATTTGGTACAGACTGTAACTTACAGCAAACGGCACCTGTCCGAGCTGTTGTTACCTAAAATTCTAAGTAAAAAACGGCATAAATTGCTGAGCCGATATATAACCAAACAGTCAAGTAGAATGACAACAGGACAAGAAAGCTTGATATAACCATGTCCCTATTACAGTTGCCTACATCAGATAATGCCCTGATCGGGTACAATACCTCACAAATATATCAGATGTAGCTTGTTAACCTGCAAAGCATCATGTCCCGATACAAGCACAATCGTGTTACAAAATGTTAAAAACCTTTTAGGTTTGTGCAAAAAAGGAAAGACATCCTGTCTCTAAGTGCATATTGTCCATTTTATCATGCGGTCCTACCTGGCAATTTCCAAACAAAAAGTGTTGCCGTAGATATGTAAAGACGTGGGTTTTACAAGAGGACAAACTTCGGTCCAACCCACTCTAACAAAACGGCTAAGCTTCAAATGCTATCAAAAAAATCCCACCCCAAGAAACGTGCACCTTTGATTGAACGATGGAGAGAACAACTGCAAGGCACACGCGGCCGTCCTCCAACCAAAACGGCAGCCCATCAAATGTCCCAATATCAAACCAGATATACTGGCTGTAATCCAAATGCACGACGTGTACTCGTGTATTATCTACACTCTGCCATATTGTAGATAACTCCGAGTAAGGAAGTCTACAAGAATCACAAGCAGAGGAAACCAGGAAAACCCCTGATAATCAATAAACCAGATCCAGCCACTAAAGTTACAAACGCCTCACGTGGGGAGCCAAGGCAAGACAGTAGGGCGGAGCCACCAGTCCCAACAAATTCAGTGTAGAAAATAAAATAAAATAAATGAAATTAAGGATAAATAAATAAATAAATAAGAGACTACAAGCCAAACCCGTTACACCACCAAAACAGTGGGACCTCCCTCATTGTAACAGCCAACAACAGGCACAAAAAATGTGCAAAGATGTGAACAGGGTCGTACAAGAAATACCCTATCAGGTCCCAGTCATGGCAACAAGGCAGCTGTAAGCTGGCCATAACCATGAAGCAAGGGTAGTAGCCCATGGTTAAAAGTGTAAGTCGTGCCTATAAGAAATCCCATATTTGAAAAGTCTAAATTTCTCCTTTTTATTTATACAGGCCAGAAGTGATGATCTGAAAATGTGATATTATCTCAAGTAACTCCTTAATTTTAGTAAACAAGAAATATTACAATTGTCATTGAGACCTGGTGGTTGAAATGCATCGAGTTTTAGTTGCCACTCGAGCTCTTTTGTTTCCAAGATGATGGAGGAGGGCCACCTCTAATATTATGAGGGACGTGGTCAATGGCAGAAAAAGGAAGTTGTGGTCTTTATTTAAGATGATGTGTTTTGAGAGTGCATTGTCATCCTTGCTTTTTTTGATTGCATAGGTGTGTTGGTATATTCTCTCCTTGAATTTTTGCTCAGTTTTTCCAATATAGTATGCAGAACAGCAGACACATTGAGCTAAGTAAACAAGGGATTTAGTATTACAATTAACTTTATAATGGCAAGTGACTTTTTTGCCATTTACAATTTGTGTGCACCCTGTTTTAATATATTTGCAAAATTGCAGTTGCCACATGGAAAACTTCCTTTCTGCCGTGAATGAAAATCAAGATGTGTTTTATTTCTAAAAGTTCTTTAAATTTTGCCCCTCCTGTAAACAATCACTGGTTTTTCCCCCAGTTTTTCCCCTAGGCCACTATGACTAGAAATGTAGTACCAATTTTTGAATAAGATAGAATTAATCATCCTGGAGTCCATGTTATACACTGTGATAAAACTGAGAGAGAAATTATTCTCATCATTACCAGAAGGTGACTCACAAGGAACTGGGGGACTTAATGTTAGCATTGAGTCATCAGCTATGGAGACATCCCCTGAGTGTCCAAAAATGTTGCTAAGTAGTGGTCTATAAAAGCCCTCCAGTCTTTTAGTCGTGACTTCTGTGATCAAGTCCTCCAATAAATCGACTGGGTAGTCGCGATTTGAGAACATGTCAAAAAGAAGTCTGCATTCCTTTTTAAAAAGGTCCAAGGTACTACACATTCTAGCTGCTCGAATTAATTGACCCTTGACTATAGATCTTTTTTGTCTGAAAGGATGTTGACTTGAAAAATGAAGAAGTGAATTACAGTAAGTAGGCTTCCTATGTATAGATGAAATTAGTGTGTTATTCATGTCAGCTTTTTCAAGATAGACGTCCAAGTAGTCAATAGAGTCAGTAGAAAAGTGAAAAGTGAACTTGAAAAAAGATGTAGTGCCATTCATAAATTCAATGATGGCAGTAGCATCCTGTTCAGAACCTTGGAAAAGGATGAAAATATCATCCAAATATCTTGTGTAGTAAGTGACATGTTTCATTACTTGGGGGTTTGAAAGGAGAAATTTTTTCTCCCAGTAGGCTACTACCATGTTTGCAACTGAAGTCCCACAGGGTGAGCCCATAGCTATACCCTGAGTCTGTAGGAAATATTGGTTTTCAAATATGAAGAAATTAGATGTGAGAATGATGTCAATAAGTTCAGTAACTGTGTCTATTTCCGTTTGGGGGGCTCCCAGTTCGTGCAGTAGAAGACCCACCCACTCTGATGCTTCCTGGTGAGGAATAGAAGTATACAAGTCCACAATATCGACTGTCAGAAAGTTGAAATTGTGGTCTAGTTTTAGCTGGTTGATGTTGGCCAGAAAGGACCAGGAATCCTTACAGACACAAGGTATCATTTTAAGGTATTTACTGAGTATGTTGTCCACCAGTCGGGCACAAGGGTGGGTCATAGAAGACCTCCCATCAATTAGTGCCCGAATTGGTGGGTCATATAAGTTTTTATGAATTTTCGGAATACCGAAAATTACTGGTGTCTTAGGTAAAGTGATATCTATAAAGTGATAGATCTCGTTGCTAACTTTTCCTGCAAGGAATAAGTCCCTGAAGTAACCTCTATTCCTAGAAAATGTGATGTTCATTTCATTGAGTGAAGAGGGACTATAAGCTGGACTGTTGAGAATTTTTCGCATACGTTCTGAGTAGTCATCTTTGTTAAAAATGACTAACCCCCCACCCTTATCAGGTTTAAGGACTCGAATGGGTATATTGCCAAGTTCCCTAAGTAAGTTGTGCTGCTCTTTAGTGATGTTGAAGTTATGTTTCCTAGCCAAGCATTTAGCTTGGGTGTCTAGGTGTCTGAGGTCAACCTCACAAGCTTTTTCAAATAAAGCTAACGTGGGGTGTAAAGGTGGATTGTACACACTTGATAGTCTCAAATTATTTAATTCACGCTGCATAGGAGAGGAAAATAATAACCCTAAATTAGTTTTCTTGTAAAATATTTAACATCAATTATAGGTTCTGTGAGGGCGCATGGACCAACTGGACTCTAGGATTGGGCAAGGTCCACCCAACAATAGCATACCAGGTAACAGTGTTTCTTCACTGAACAGTTCTGACTTTATTACAGCGGCTCAATGGCCCATTCAAACACAATCTGGAGGTGCTCCCATTACTTCGTCTATTACATCAGATAGGACCAGACCTGGCCCTACCGACAACAATCATCACCAGGTGCTTATTGGCGTTCCTTCCCTACAGGACTGGATTTCTGACGCTAATTGTGTCTCTTTTGGACAACAGCGAGAACAGGAACTACCGGCACACTCAGAAGTCAACTCCACGGACTCAATGGTGAGCAAACTCCATACTTTTGATAATAAACTGGTTAAACTTCGCAAATTGCAACTTGAAGTCTCATATTTCAAACAATGTTTGAATGATAAAATTACACCTAAGGGACTACGTAGCAATTTTGCCCCAACTGGTCTAATTAATGATGACTGCTTTCTTAATGACCTTAAAACACTTTTTGACCAGCAGGGATTCCAACTCCTTGAGTTAATTATTAAGCACTACTCACGGCACATTTCAACTCTAACCACTGAACTCAATGATCTTGACAACTCCATTAAGGAGGACTTGGACTTTAATAATTTCAAATATGACTATACACGCATTTTCAACAGCATAGATACTCTTCTCTTGAAATTAAAGGCCAACAAGACAAAAAAATTAAAGCGGGACAACTTGGCATACCAACAAAATAAAGCATACGAAAAACTTTTTCCTCCTCGACCCTACCTTGTGAATGAACAATCACAAGGCATTGAACAAGGCAGGCTAGATGAAGACTTTGATTCATATGATCTACCTTCAACATCACAAAATTTCTCAGGCTCCAATACAGCTCCAAAACGGAGCAATAGAATGCGGACTAACCAATTTAATGGAAATAATACCAGGAACAACAACCCGGCACAACCTGGGTTAAACTCCCCTTTTCAAAACCAAAACCAGAATCCAGACAACACTGTTTTTTTAGGGAGAAGATACAACACCAGATATCAACAACAGAGAAGGAATTGGAACAACTGAGACACACCTCAATGGACAATAGGGGTGTCAACACACTCCCAACTATACCTTCCATTTTGAAAAATAGTAAAGGAGACTTTAAGATTTATAATTTTACTGAATTTAAAATAGAGCAAGAATTGATAGATCTTCTTGCCTTAGGTAATTCATTTGTCCCTACTTGTCACTTCAACCTCACAGAAACTATAATTGATGTTAAATATTTTACAAGAAAACTTAATTTAGGGTTATTATTTTCCTCTCCTATGCAGCGTGAATTAAATAATTTGAGACTATCAAGTGTGTACAATCCACCTTTACACCCCACGTTAGCTTTATTTGAAAAAGCTTGTGAGGTTGACCTCAGACACCTAGACACCCAAGCTAAATGCTTGGCTAGGAAACATAACTTCAACATCACTAAAGAGCAGCACAACTTACTTAGGGAACTTGGCAATATACCCATTCGAGTCCTTAAACCTGATAAGGGTGGGGGGTTAGTCATTTTTAACAAAGATGACTACTCAGAACGTATGCGAAAAATTCTCAACAGTCCAGCTTATAGTCCCTCTTCACTCAATGAAATGAACATCACATTTTCTAGGAATAGAGGTTACTTCAGGGACTTATTCCTTGCAGGAAAAGTTAGCAACGAGATCTATCACTTTATAGATATCACTTTACCTAAGACACCAGTAATTTTCGGTATTCAAAATTCATAAAACTTATATGACCCACCAATTCGGCACTAATTGATGGGAGGTCTTCCATGACCCACCCTTGTGCCCGACTGGTGGACAACATACTCAGTAAATACCTTAAATGATACCTTGTGTCTGTAAGGATTCCTGGTCCTTTCTGGCCAACATCAACCAGCTAAACTAGACCACAATTTCAACTTTCTGACAGTCGATATTGTGGACTTGTATACTTCTATTCCTCACCAGGAAGCATCAGAGTGGGTGGGTCTTCTACTGCACGAACTGGGAGCCCCCCAAACGGAAATAGACACAGTTACTGAACTTATTGACATCATTCTCACATCTAATTTCTTCATATTTGAAAACCAATATTTCCTACAGACTCAGGGTATAGCTATGGGCTCACCCTGTGGGACTTCAGTTGCAAACATGGTAGTAGCCTACTGGGAGAAAAATTTCTCCTTTCAAACCCCCAAGTAATGAAACATGTCACTTACTACACAAGATATTTGGATGATATTTTCATCCTTTTCCAAGGTTCTGAACAGGATGCTACTGCCATCATTGAATTTATGAATGGCACTACATCTTTTTTCAAGTTCACTTTTCACTTTTCTACTGACTCTATTGACTACTTGGACGTCTATCTTGAAAAAGCTGACATGAATAACACACTAATTTCATCTATACATAGGAAGCCTACTTACTGTAATTCACTTCTTCATTTTTCAAGTCAACATCCTTTCAGACAAAAAAGATCTATAGTCAAGGGTCAATAATTCGAGCAGCTAGAATGTGTAGTACCTTGGACCTTTTTAAAAAGGAATGCAGACTTCTTTTTGACATGTTCTCAAATCGCGACTACCCAGTCGATTTATTGGAGGACTTGATCACAGAAGTCACGACTAAAAGACTGGAGGCTTTTATAGACCACTACTTAGCAACATTTTTGGACACTCAGGGGATGTCTCCATAGCTGATGACTCAATGCTAACATTAAGTCCCCCAGTTCCTTGTGAGTCACCTTCTGGTAATGATGAGAATAATTTCTCTCTCAGTTTTATCACAGTGTATAACATGGACTCCAGGATGATTAATTCTATCTTATTCAAAAATTGGTACTACATTTCTAGTCATAGTGGCCTAGGGGAAAAACTGGGGAAAACCAGTGATTGTTTACAGGAGGGGCAAAATTTAAAGAACTTTTAGAAATAAAACACATCTTGATTTTCATTCACGGCAGAAAGGAAGTTTTCCATGTGGCAACTGCAATTTTTGCAAATATATTAAAACAGGGTGCACACAAATTGTAAATGGCAAAAAAGTCACTTGCCATTATAAAGTTAATTGTAATACTAAATCCCTTGTTTACTTAGCTCAATGTGTCTGCTGTTCTGCATACTATATTGGAAAAACTGAGCAAAAATTCAAGGAGAGAATATACCAACACACCTATGCAATCAAAAAAAGCAAGGATGACAATGCACTCTCAAAACACATCATCTTAAATAAAGACCACAACTTCCTTTTTTCTGCCATTGACCACGTCCCTCATAATATTAGAGGTGGCCCCTCCTCCATCATCTTGGAAACAAAAGAGCTCGAGTGGCAACTAAAACTCGATGCATTTCAACCACCAGGTCTCAATGACAATTGTAATATTTCTTGTTTACTAAAATTAAGGAGTTACTTGAGATAATATCACATTTTCAGATCATCACTTCTGGCCTGTATAAATAAAAAGGAGAAATTTAGACTTTTCAAATATGGGATTTCTTATAGGCACGACTTACACTTTTAACCATGGGCTACTACCCTTGCTTCATGGTTATGGCCAGCTTACAGCTGCCTTGTTGCCATGACTGGGACCTGATAGGGTATTTCTTGTACGACCCTGTTCACATCTTTGCACATTTTTTGTGCCTGTTGTTGGCTGTTACAATGAGGGGAGGTCCCACTGTTTTGGTGGTGTAACGGGTTTGGCTTGTAGTCTCTTATTTATTTATTTATTTATCCTTAATTTCATTTATTTTATTTTATTTTCTACACTGAATTTGTTGGGACTGGTGGCTCCGCCCCTACTGTCTTGCCTTGGCTCCCCACGTGAGGGGGCGTTTGTAACTTTTAGTGGCTGGATCTGGTTTATTGATTATCAGGGGTTTTCCTGGTTTCCTCTGCTTGTGATTCTTGTAGACTTCCTTACTCGGAGTTATCTACAATATGGCAGAGTGTAGATAATACACGAGTACACGTCGTGCATTTGGATTACAGCCAGTATATCTGGTTTGATATTGGGACATTTGATGGGCTGCCGTTTTGGTTGGAGGACGGCCGCGTGTGCCTTGCAGTTGTTCTCTCCATCGTTCAATCAAAGGTGCACGTTTCTTGGGGTGGGATTTTTTTGATAGCATTTGAAGCTTAGCCGTTTTGTTAGAGTGGGTTGGACCGAAGTTTGTCCTCTTGTAAAACCCACGTCTTTACATATCTACGGCAACACTTTTTGTTTGGAAATTGCCAGGTAGGACCGCATGATAAAATGGACAATATGCACTTAGAGACAGGATGTCTTTCCTTTTTTGCACAAACCTAAAAGGTTTTTAACATTTTGTAACACGATTGTGCTTGTATCGGGACATGATGCTTTGCAGGTTAACAAGCTACATCTGATATATTTGTGAGGTATTGTACCCGATCAGGGCATTATCTGATGTAGGCAACTGTAATAGGGACATGGTTATATCAAGCTTTCTTGTCCTGTTGTCATTCTACTTGACTGTTTGGTTATATATCGGCTCAGCAATTTATGCCGTTTTTTACTTAGAATTTTAGGTAACAACAGCTCGGACAGGTGCCGTTTGCTGTAAGTTACAGTCTGTACCAAATGTTTTATGACGGCAATGTGTCATCTTTTAATAGATTTGTTTTTAATTTTATCAATATGATAACATGTTTACTTGCCAACTTGCATAGTTATACTCACTGTACCTTTAACAATGGGGCATTGCCCAATTTATTTGGCGCACTTTCTTTGTTTAAAAAGAAACTGTCACAGACTTGTTTTAGTACTCTGAGGAAGCTATAGCAGGAGCTGTAGCGAAAACGTTGCTTGTTTTGGGATAATAAAAAGTACGTTTAGATTCAAATCGCTGAGTGGACTAGTGGCTTTCTAACTATTTCTGTTCCAGTCTGTTCTACTTTGGCAATATGATTGTCAAAGGCGAGATTACTATCTACCTGGGTCCCCAGATCTCTTATTACCTCTTCTGTATTAAGGGGGCTGCCACCTATGTGGTAATTCATTGGTGTTTTGTTGTTCCCAAACTGGATGACTATGCATTTTTTGGCATTTAGCTTGAGACCATGACTTTGACACCAGGTGCCCGTCTTAATTAGACCCTTTTGGAGAATGTCCGTGTCAGCCGGAGAGTCAGTTATGGCTCCCAGTTTGCAGTCATCGGTGAACTTGGTTAGCCATAGTCCTGTGTTTGCCTGTACTTCTGAGAAGTATATGCTGAGCAGTAAGGGTCCCAGGACTGAGCCTTGTGGGACACCACTTATGACTGGTTTAGAGATGGACCTGGAGCCCACTATTCTTACCATGTGAGTTCTGTCTGTAAGCCAGTTGGCAACCCATCTCATGATGTAGGGGTTTATGTTCAGGCTGGTGAGTTTTTCTATAATTCCTGAATGGGGAATGGTGTCAAAAGCCTTGGCGAGGTCAAGGTAGGCTGTGTGAACCACCTTCCCCTCATCTATGGCCTTGATAACTGTCTCGAAGATGTCAACCTGGTTTAGTAGGCATGATCTGCCCTTAACAAAGCTGAACTGGGTCGGGTCAAGTGTCTGGAGGTTCCCAATGTCTTTGTTAATGAGTTATGAGATGATGTGCTCCATAGCCTTGCAGACCAGGCTAGTCAGGCTTATGGGGCGATAGTTACCAGGGTCAGTTGTGGCCCCTCCTTTGTGGAGCAGAATAACTGTTGCTGTGCACCATTCTATGGGGACGTAGCCTGTGGAGAGGCTGAGTTTGAACAGTGTGTATAGGTGGGGGGTTAGTTCATTCGGTAGTTCATGCAACGCAGCCTGGGACACCATCTGGCCCCATTGATGCTGTGCTTTTGGCTTTTGAAAGGGCTGTTTTCACCTAAGCAGCTGTGATTTCCGGGACACTATACTTTTCCAGTATTGTTGTGGGCCCTTTTTGTGGGTGAGAGGGGGTAAAGTTTGCACTCAATCTATCTGCAAGGATGTTGGCAATATCAGTAGGTCCAGTATATTTTGTGTTATTTTGCACTCACTCAGAGCATATCTGTGAGTTGCCACTTAGATTCTTGACAGAGCTAAATAAGAATTTGTGGTTATCTTTTGAATCCTTGGCCATTTTTCTTTCGAAGTAAGCCTTGGATGATTTTATGAGGGACCTTAGTTTCTTACTGATACTGATCAGGGATGTCTTTCCTTCTTGGGATTTTTTTTTTTTTTTTTTCTGAACTAGTTTCCTCCTTCTGTTGTATAGCTTGTTTATGGCAGGGGTCCACCAGACTGGTTTCCTTCTCTTAGGGTAGTGAGTCTTGGTTTTTCCAGGGATGGCACGATCCATGCATTACTGTAGGTGCCCATAGAGTGCATTTGTAAAGGTTCCTACATCTTGGACACTGTTATCCTTTAGCGTGGGGGCTGTGAAACTCACCAGCTCTGTCTTAAGTAAGGTGAAGTTTGCTATAAAAAAGTTTTTCACCATGGTTTCCTTGGTTGGGGGTGGTGGTGTGGTGTGGACATCCAGAGTGATTAGTTTATGGTCTGATGTAACCAGTGACAGGTTGACCTCCGGTGCAGAGCACCTGTTGCCAGTGTTGATAATGACCAGGTCAAATACATTTTTACCTCTGGTAGGGGAGTTTACCAGCTGATCCAGGGCATCTGAGTTGATAAATTCCAGGAAGCGCTGGACCTGGAGTTTGTACTTGAGTAGTTTTCCCAGTTAACAGTATGGTAATTGAAATCACCCAATATCAGGGTGTTCGGTAGGACCTTCATGTTTTCCAGTGTCTCCAGAAAGGCAGAGTGGTGGTCCTGTGTCATGGAGGGTGATCTGTAGCAGGCTACAATTTGCATTGCAGATTTGCTTGATGTTAGTTGCACATTGATGATCTCAGAGGTATCATGCTGCACCACTAACCTGGAGGTGTAGGTATCCTTGATGAATATGGATACACCCCCTCCTTTTGTGTTTTGGTCCATGTTCTGTGGCCGAAATGTGTGGTATGAGTTGTAGCCCAGTAGTGCTTGGGTACTCTGTGGAGCCTTGAACCGGGTTGCAGTTACTGCACAGATGTCGACGTTCTCCATAATGAGGAATGCTTCAAGTGCATGCATTTTGAGATTTAAACTCCTGGTGTTGAGTAGCATAACCCTCATTTTTTTTATTTGTGCTGTTTGCAGAGGTGGGTTTGACTTTTGAGCCTTGCCTAAAAAAGGCACTGTGGGGGGGGGGTAGCAAGAGCCTTGGCCAGTATTTGAAAGCCTAGGTGTGAATGGTGCAAGCTGTCTCTTGCGAAGCAACGAGGCTTGTCGAGCATGTCGTCCCAGACTGATAGACACTGGATCCCCTTTGAATGACATCAGAAGCTTAGCCAATTGTTGAAATTGATCATTTTTTCTTTATACTGTGGTATCATTCATGGTGAGGGCAGGATGTTACTCAGGGTCAGGGTCATACCCGCCTAGGCTACATGATCAAAGAGCTCTTCCATGTCTCATTTCATGCAGTCCAGGGAGATACATCTCAGGTCATTCACACCAACATGAACAATGACAGAGTCATATTTGTATTTGCTCTGGAGTGACCTGAGTGATTGTGTTATCTGGCGGATTCTGGCTCCCGACTGGCAGCTAACAGTAACCTTCTCCTTGTCCAGCCTAGTGAGTGGGACGTCACATATATATGTGTGATGTTTTCTCTAGCATATCGTGCAGCACTGTCATTCAACAGTAGGGGAAATGTGTGTATGTATATATATATATATATATATATATATATATATATATATATATATATATATATATATGTGTGTGTGTGTGTGTGTGTGTTTGTATATATGTGGAGATACACATATATAAATATATATATATATATATTATATATGTGTGTGTGTGTCTGTGTGTGTATATATTTTGTTTTATATATATATATATATATATATATATATATATCTATATATATCTATATGTATATATATATATATATATATATATATATATATATATATATATATATATATATATATATATATCAGGTCCACATTGTCTAACTCTCCTTCCTCCACAGCTGCAATGTTCTGCCTTGCTACAAAACAGACGAGTCACATGCGGACACAGCCTAACATTAGGGGGGTATATATAGGGACAGATTGCAGGTAAGCCTATTACAAACCTATGATGTTTGTGCATGATACTTTTCACGTTAACATGATTGTCCTACAGGTGGTGGGGTCTGAAAGTCATGTATCTATCATAATTTCATTACTTCCAGTACCAGCTATTTGCCACACTAATATCCATATCTTGAGGTACAGAACACACACTATGATGGCTTACATCTTGTCATTCAGTGCTGATCTGCACAGTTGACAGGTTTGGCCCACTGCCCACACGGCCAGATGCTATGTCTATAGCAGTTGTTCAGCAGGACATCATTACAACAACTATTGATGGCACATATAAATCTTTCCACATCATCTATCCCATTATTGCAGCCAGAGTATTCCATTCAATTACATGCATATGTATTTCACATACCTGTTGTAGTATTGTCTACTCTTCTAGATACACTTTATGTGTCCCTTGTTTTATATACGTTTGTTTTGGTTTGGTTTGTAGTTTTAATTTTCTCTCTCCCTCTCTGCACTACAGGGATTGAGCTGCTTTGAATAGGTTGCAGCATATATTTTGTAGGTGATGCTCATGATCAGGTGATGGCCTCTGTACCAATCAGTGTTCACCACTTGCTATTTGCATGCAGGTAGCTGTGTAGTACTTCCATTTACCACTGTCATGGTAACTCACTACTATACATTTCTACATGTGGGTGTTGTCCCTTTACCTTTCCTGAATGGAAGACATCCTTCTTGTGTGTGGACAGCAGTGTTACAGACAGCAGCTAGCAATACCTCTTACAACAGGACTTGCAGACACAGGCCAACTACATATTTGTATAAGATTCCAGACCTATGGACAGTGTGAGTATTGTTGCTATATGCATTGAATACCACTAGTTTTACAGGGTTTGTGTGTACATGCTAGATTTGCATGGAATGCAGTCTGTCTGCATAGCTCTCAATTGTGGGCCTATCCACACGATGGCCAGAGGATTGGCTGTTATGTTTTGCCTGTTCACCACATAGGTCTTGTCTCTAATATATCAGTGGTGTTCTCTCTGTTGAGTGCTATCAGTACATGGCTACATCCATTTGTGTTTCTGGCTTCATATTCCTGAGTAAGGGTATGTTGCAACCAATCCTGTAACACCAGCAACTTTCACAGTGTATAACAGCAATATTGTAAATATGGCCCTGTGTTCCAGCCTCTGTCCTACATCTATATACCAGGCTTTGTCCATATGTCATGCAGTAAGAGGTTGTTAAATTGTGGCCTATCATTATTGATGTTGTGGACTCCCACATAAATTGTGGGATAGGGTCCATATATATGAGGGCTACAGCTGGACAAAACATGTGTGAGCTTGTACAGTCCAGAAGTCAGTGTATGTAACACTGTTATATGCCCCTGTAAGTCATTCTATAAGGAACGGGTATGCACCATTTTTAACCTAGACTGTTACAACATGTGAGGGATATCAGTAGTAAGACACATGAAGGTATATGGCTGTACATTTTGATAGATTTCACCATGGGAACAGTGCCAGGCTAGTAATTACTGTCTTACAGACAGTTCTGTTTGTCAGTGTGATAGTGATGTTTTACGTTTAGCATTGTTATGTAACAGATACATTTTCATTGTGACAACTTAATTCTTTTTCCCTAGGGGTTGAGTACAGAGTGTAATTGGAGGCTGCTGAACTACATCTGTAATTAATTAGTGTTGATTGATAGTTATCTTCCAGGCAAGTTTATATTTTTTTACTGTTGTACTACTTGAAGGCCTTGGCCTGGACAGCAAAATATGTTATGCTTTCAGATTACTGTTTAAAATGTTTTGTTTGAGAGTTGCATTACTCAGTTATTATGCATTTCAAACACCTAACTGCTATATGAAATGGCATATACAACTGAAATAATACACAGATAAACATTTCTATGTATGCAAACTTGTGTGTCGTGTCATATCCTTTGACTTGTCTGTGGGTATATGTCTCATGCAATAATTGTCTTTTGTATAAAAGAATCAAACACTGGACATTTTAAAAGGTGGCAACTGTAGGAATGCTGGCTGTTTGATATGCTGTGAACCCTTTAAATATATATCTTCTTATACACATCTATAAGTAGTAATATATGTGTATGTATGTTTATATACATATATATCTATGTATATGTATGTATGCATGTGTGTATATGTATCACTGGAATGTTTACTGCTTCCACATTGTATATTCCCTATGGTACACAGACTGTTCTGCATGATATGTTATTGATATCATCCTGACATTGTACAGCTGAGATGGATTACTGTTAACATATTGTGGCTATGTTGTGTAGGGTCCTGGGTATGAGACTTGCAAGTGTTGGTTATTGTGTTGCAAGGCAGATCTGTTCAGCTGTGGAGGAGGGGATGATATCAGTAATTACAAGAGTACTTATTTTGGGTCTCATTCTCACCCATTAACAGTGCCTTTATTCATATATTTTTTTTTGTGTTTTTATATATATATATATATATATATATATATATATATATATATATATATATATATATATATATACACACACACACACACACACACACACACACACACACACACACACACACACACACACACACACACACACACACACACACACACACACACACACAAACACACACACACACATGCACACATACATCTACATATATAAATCCATTTCCCCTCCTGTTGAATGACTGTGCTGGAAGATATGTTTGAGAAAACATCTGCGTTATTTACATCTGAATTGGCTTAGTGGTAAATCACTTTGCCTGTAGTGTGCAGGGTCCTGGGTTTGAGACTTGCAAGGGATGATTATTTTGCTGCTGGGCAGAACAGGGGCTGTTGGAGACCGAGTGATTAATGCACTCTAAAAGAGTTGTAATCGGGTTTGAGTGGAGTTAAGCGATACTTAAGTGAGTTTTGCTGAGCTAACACCTGCTTACAGCCGCTTATGGCCACTTAAACCAGCACTAATTTCAAATAAAGAAAAGAAAAAAAGGGAGATAGGAAAGTGGTGAAACTGGGGCAAGCAGAGGGACAACCAAGTGGAGAAACAAGTAGGGATATGCAGGACTGGTGTAGGAAAGTACCATAGCTCTGCATTTCTTTGGCAGCATCAGCTGCTTTCAGTGTGGGCAATTTAGATTATAGAGCCTTACACCCTACAGGGATGTGCGTGGGCATCATACATTATGGATTATTGGTAGGGTTAGATTGTGTGATGGGTACATGTCTCTGGGTGAAATGCAGAGCTATGGGACGTGATTTTTTTTGTGGGACAGATGCCTTTTTATTAAGGTGAGAATGGGATGTTAAGGAAGGATTATTGGTAAATGTGGTGAGGGAAGTTTGGTAGAAGAACATGCATTTGTAGACAGACAAGACAGCAGACAGGGGTGTTGTATGACAAATGGGGGGTAAACACCTTGACGGGGAGGGTGGTTGGGCATCCAAGGCCCATGAGTAGTGGCACAGATGTCCCCACCTAATGGCAGTCACCACTACTCCTTCATAGCCCCGAAGGTTGCTGTGCTGGGGGCTAGGCTGGAGGGGCTGCCTGCCCCTCTAGTTGTGATGGCCTGCCCTCCACCTGGCACAGGCGGTCATCCAGCTCCATCTGGAGGACACTGCGCACCATGCCACAGTTGTCATCCTGGGTGACAACATCCTCACAGCACCCACTTGCATGGAGGGTGAGCCCCATCCCCTGCAGCGGTTCCACCCGAGGGTGGTGGAGGACCAGCAGATGAGGGAGGTCTGGGTTGGGTCCCAGACATGCTGGGACCCAGTGCCCTGGCAAGGTGGGGTGGGAGAGGTGGATCTGCTGGGATCTGCCTTCCCATATTTGTTACGGTGTGGAAATTAACAATGAATATTGGTTAGTCATACATAACACATTACAACATTAGTTAAAGTAGCATGCATGGATACTCCTATTTACCCCAAACAGTGGAATTATAACAGTGCCATAGCAAACAGATCCCATGCATATATGGAATGACATTCAGGGTTGCAACAGCATGCTAGTTAGTGGTATGTCAGGCAGGCAATAACATGATTATTCAGCAGAGAATATTAGTATGCACACAGTTTAAACAATGATAATCCAAATGGAACAATGATCCCAACAGTAGAGGTTTGTTTAGGAACATACCCATGTTGTTTTCAGTGTGATGGTTGGGTCAGTTGAGTGGTGGGGGAAAGGAACAGATTCAATTGATAACTGCTATCAAGTACATGTGTCAGTACACTACTATTTACTACTCTACATTCTGACCACACTTTCACTATACTTGGGCCACCGGGCTGCTGCAGCACACCAACAGCTGTAGATATCAACAGAGCTATTGTACCCTTATTCTAGTTATATACATCATACCTGCTTCTATACCAATTTCTTTACCTGTGGGCCTGTGCAGATGAACTGTGTGCACATCACATTGCTGTTTCGACACATATTTCAGATTTGCATATTAGTTGCAGGCCCTGGAGAATGTGTTGTGCCTCTCACATACATCTACTGTGACATTCTCTCAGTGCCGGTTTCTTGGCAACTGGAGAAACTATCCATGACAGAGTGACACTTGAGGGGCTTGTCTGAGTCAGACTGCAGAGTGTGGATGTCTAGCCTGCATCTATTTGTAGGACTGGGGCTCATCAACACAGCAGTTGTACACCTTTCATAGCTATACACATCATACTAATAGTATTTATTTTCAGATTTCTTTACCTGTGTGCCCTGTATGGAAAATGTATATGTTACAGTACATTATTTTTTCCATTCAGATTGCAGTTTACAATTGTAGAACCAGACTGAGATGTTAGTGGTGGTCCCTGGATTCGAACCATAGTGTGTGTGCAAAACTGAACTACAGGCCTAGTCCTTATCAAACTGAGCTAGTGGGGAGGTGTTGTGTGTTGCTTGTGACATTTCTATTTAGTACATATTTTTGTGCACAGTATTTTTATTATGACATGTTGCATTATTTGTTTCCCATTTTCCATACAAATTATGCACACACAACAGACATTGGTGTCACTGTTTGTGAAATATGTGCGCATTAGCTGGATTGCACATTTGACTGTTTTACAATTACATACTGCAATTTAGATTCCCGAGTACACAGTGTAGGTTTTAAGTCTGCACCTGTTAGCCTTATACATTTTTCAGTACATTCACAGCTACATACAGCTGAAATTGAAAGGTTAGCATAGGACAACACTGGCAGACAGAGAAGTAAAACACATTCTGATGGAAATATGTACTGTTGCTTTTTTCACTTATTTGACATGCCCATTCTAAAATATGCAGTCAAGCAGTGCTAAATCAGTTCACCTCAGTTAATGCATTCTGCAGGACATACACATTTCTATTTTTTAGGTACAAGTGAGATGACACACACCAGTGTTTGGGATCACCTTTATTAGTTTTGACATACATATCTGTGTACAACTCAGAAATCCACAATTACTGTTCCTGCATGATCTGCACAGGGAAATGCTGTTCATTTCTAACTGTTACAGTAGCCCTGACATGGCCCTTTCTTGGCAGGTTCACTCAGACACACTCATACGTATTCTAATATTCCTCTCCTGTATATTGTAACTTGTTTGCTACTGATACCTGTATTACACAGCAGCTGAGAATACTCCATTGTAACACTGACAGCCTGACACAGGCATTTATTCCTGACTTTTATAGCACAATTATATATACAGATGGTACTACAATTACTATAATTTTGATTTCTTACTGCAAATAGTAGGGGGTATTCTGTACTCACCATACTGCCAACGCAGCTGGCCAGTCACTGGGCATGAGCCTCAACATGCTGGGACATCCACAGCAGCTGTATGGGGTGACATCACACATTAATCACTCCTGCTCAGTCAATGGTTGAACTTTTTCCATACTTAGTTAGAGATACATAAGACTGCATACTTACAGAAAGGTGGGACATGCTGCATATGGCCTTTTTGGATCCACTGGTCCAAGAGTGCACCCCTCCTCCACTTCAGGTCATTATGCTGATGATGTACCTGCTCACCTGTCCAGGGTATGCCAGTAGCACTGGTGAGATCACATGCAAGCTGGTCCCAGGCCTCTGCTTTGCACTGCAAACCCTGGTACTGGCCCTGCAGCAGCCTGCCATCATGGTTTTTAACTAGGAGCCCAACCATGACCCTGGACTCCTGGATGCCCCAACGTTGTGTTTGGAAGAAAACACATTCACCAACGCTAGATATTTTGGTCCTGCTGTGAGCAATCCCAAATGGTTATGGCTGTATTCCTGCGTGTGCAGTTTAAACAGGGCAGTTTTCCCACACCTTTTCTTGATTGGCTGGCTTTAATATGCTGAACTATGCTTAGCTCTGCACAAATCCGCATAGCAATGCTTACACCAGCTAAGCTGAGCTGAAAGCAAGTAAGCAATGCTTACACTAGCAAAGCATTGCTTAAATCAACTTTTTCATTAAATTAAAAAAATAATTTTTACATTTATGTTTTATATATTCCCACCCCTACGGTGCTATACGTGAGCCATAGGATTGATATCTATCATTCTAATTCCATAAAAGTTTATTAAATTATTTGGCAGATTCGATCCAAGCATGCTCTATATGCTACACCATGGCAGTACCACTACACTACAGCAGTTAGATGATGTTTTCTATCACAGTAGCACTTGTCTATCATTTTCAGGATTTCAGCCAAGCAAAGCATAATGGCATTCCGTGCAAACAAGCTGCGTACTGCTTAAATTTCGGATTTGATGAAAAAAAATTCATTTTTTAAATTTTTATTGGTTTCCTCTTGCCCTATTGCTTCCATGCATGTAGGGCAAGAGTAAATACATTTGGGGGTGTGCACTTGAAGGCTGCTGCCTTCTAGGTGTTTGTGTTTTGTTTTGCTTTTTTCAGTGTCCGTGGACACTGAATTGTTAGCTACTTACATTTCAGTGTCTGTGGACACTTGTTTACTATATAATATTAGAGCCAGGCTCTAATATTATATAAATTAACACTCATCTGTGTCACAAAGTGCTGTATGGCATTTTCTGAGTGAAGGGGGCATGATACATGTGCAGGCAATGCTGAAACACGCCCCCTTCTCTCACTCTTGGTTCGTGTCCATTTAGATTAAATAGGAAAGCGCCATCATGCATATGCAAGGTGCACTGCTATTCTAAATGGACATAAAACACTCCATGCAAGAATAATCTTATTTTTGCACAGAGCTTTGTCAATCCTGCAGTATAATAATTTGTGTCGTACACAAAACAAATCTTTTGTTTTTTGAATTATCTGACTGTAGTACAACTAATTATTAACCTAATATTTATGTGGCAATGCAAATATGCTCTTTTCTGTATATATGAAAAATATTTGTATGCATACACATGCAGAGTTGCAGCTGTCTTTTGATATATATATATATATATATATATATATATATATATATATATATATGTATATATATATATATATATATATATATATATATATATTTATGTATATATATATATATATATATATATATATATATATATATATATATATATATATATATTCCCTTCAGAAGAATGAAAGTTCAAAAGACTGAAAATCAAAAATGCTAAAACTCAGAATATTAAAAATGGAATTTGCTCATCTCCACTGATGTATGATCTCAGAGGTGGTATATATAATTCATGGGGTATGGGGGAGCAGCCCCCCATATGAGGGGTGCAGGATGGCTTCCTCCTGCATTAAAAATGTTTTTGATATTTTGATTTTCAGTCTTTTGAACTTTTGATCATCTGACAGGCCAAGATATATATATATATATATATATATATATATATATATATATATACATCTATGTTGAGAGATCTAAAGTGCATTTCAGCAAAACATACACAAGTCAGCTCACTTTCGCGAAAGTGCATTTTATCGAAAATGTACTTTCGTGAAAGTGAATTTGCTGAAATACATTTTGCTTAAACGTACTTTTGATTTTCAGACCAGGATCTATATATATATATATATATATATATATATATATATATATATATATATATATATATATATATATATATATATATATATATATATATGTATATTACTTATATTTCTTTACATATACATACAAATTTTTATTTATACACAAAAGTATGTCAGCACATAAATACGCCATATTTATATACAGATGTATGTCTGTTTACATATATATTTATGCCTACTCATACCTTTGGATTTCATATAGATACATATCTGCACTTGTACACACTTTTCTTCTTGCATTTTCCTGCATGTATGCCAAATTTATATGCTATGTTTTCTAAATCTATTTTGATAAGATGTTACAAAGAAAAATGTTAAAAATATCTACTACAGAAATCTGTCCTTCTCACCATCACCTGATCAATCCAGTCAGCCATTTGCACACACCTATGCTTCTGTAGATCATCATACCTCTGGTGGCACTGGGGTCTACAGTGAGTGATCCCTGCCAGTGTAAATTTTTTTCCAGTCTGACCCATGTGCACTTAACTCTAACTTGTCCAGGTAAAAATCCCTTAGAAGGTAAGTCATAATTTTGGCCTCTTTCTCCGACTAGTTCCGTGCTCTGGCCTCATCCTTTCCCAGGTGCTACCATCTTTTGAAATGCCAGTACCAGCATGAATAATGCAAGTGCAGGCCTGTGGGTTACACGATGGACCCACATCCTCTAGGGTGTGACATTACCATAACCATAACCAGCTACCATACAGAGCATTACACATCAAACTGCTATTACTGACAAGTTTGTTCTTACCAAACTACTTTGCTGCATAGAATTTTTAAAGGAATACATTTATATTTAATTTCCTTAGTGAATAAAATTCAGTTATGAAATCATTACTTTTTAAGTCGCTTATATGTGTTTCTGTTTCTCTGATTCGCTGTTATCTTTATTTGAACAATAAACCTGAATGGCATGCATTTATCATTTCTATAAGCACACGTTTGTATAAATAAATCTTCCTTTGTGTATCATTATCAGCTTGTATTAACTATTGAAGGTTTTGAGGTGATGAAATTTGACAGATTATGCAGGATAGGTTTCGATAATGCTTCATTATAATGCAGACTCAGATGTGTCTGACTCAATTTTCCCATTTCTAATCATGGGAACATTTGAGAATTACTCGGGTTCTTTACACATTCATGAGGACAGCTGAGGTCTGCTGACGTCTTCAGAGCTTAGTGCAGTGCATTCACAATTATCATCAGTTTAACTAAGCCTAATTTGCATACGACATACGTAAATGACCCTGAATTTACAAGAATAAGTTTAAGACCATCCTGTTAACTTATGGTAAGTCAAGATGGGTGGCAAATGAGTTGGGAAACCCTGAATATAATCAAGTAAGAAATAAGTAGCAACAATTTCAGAAATTATTAGAAAGCAGTTTATACCGATGTTAGATAACAGTGTTTCCCAGCAGAATTGTGTATTTTATTCATCTGATGGTCAAATGCAGATACTTCATGTAAATAATGATGAAATGTGTGCCATTTATGAATGGCATTTCCTGACAGCAGCACTGGAAATGTATATAAAAGTAGTCATAATGGCAATGTGAAAGATATTTTGGCAGCATTTAGTGATTATGCTACACAAGATATAACTGAATACTTTGAAGTGAGTAGTCTGATATATTATGTTTTCAACAATGTATTGTATCAAGATAGACACTGCTTTTCAGGGGAATTTCTGACTGTTGCTCCTGAATAAAAAATGACAGTAGGAATACAGAAAAGTGTCAGGGGAAGAATACAAGTATGTCAGCAAAGTGCTTACAATTATATGATGAATGTGTACATGATGCTGTATAGCATAACTTTAACTTGCTCGATCGAGACTTTACATGTGCATTTAATATGAGGGTTGTATCACCAAACCTGGTTTTATGCTCAGATCTTTGATTTATTTGTAATGAAAGCCTGTCAGTTTGCTTAGAGTATTATGGCGCTGTTAACCAGACATTTTGTGTAGTCCAGTGGTGCAAGGTTTGAGTCCCTTAGCCTCCATTGTCTAACTGTGTGACTCTGAGCAAGTGACTTAACTAGACACTGCTCCCAGGCTAAGTCTGAAAAAGGTCCATGGAGATCAATGCTATACGCAAGAAAACAAAGTTGTCACAGCTGTATTATTTGTCTGATGAGTGAGCCAAAATGTTTCAGTACATCAATTTGGCATGTTGTTCTAGCTAAATGAATGATGCAGCAGCAGTGATCCAGACAGAGAATAGACATTTTAGCCATGACGACAACCACATCTTCACAACAACCTTAAGACATAAAGAAAACACCTTTTTGGATAACAGGCCCAAAACAAAGGGCAACACATAACTTAGTACTGGGATAGGAAGACCATGCATCCCCCAGTATCCCTTTTGGAAATATATATATAATCTATCTAGTATCTCCTGATTATCAAAATTATGATAAGTTATTTTATGTCTGTCTCTCTCTTTGCCTTCTTGGTCACAAACAGTTTTGGCTCAGCCAAGTCAGGCATCTCACGCCAGGAAATAGCAAGATTAGCAGCAAGGGAATGCATTTTTGTGAATTGCAAAATACATAGAAAAGGTACAATTCTGCCATTTATAATGTATGTGCAGACATTGTGGAAACAAGTCGAGTTATGGCTATGAATCACAAACACGTAGGAGAAGGACTTATCAGCATATGCAGATTTACACCATTCCTCATTTACATCTCCATTAGTTTTTGCTTGCTTATATTATGATTTTGTTGTGTCTGTTAAGTTCTCATTCTGACAAACTAATGTGCTGTTTTCATATCTGCGCTTGAATGTTATGACTTTATTATGTCTGTCTAGGTTTTCATTCTGTTAACCATATGTATCTGAAGCTTTTCTCAACATGCATCTGCTGAAAATGGGTACTTCATGAGCCAGTTGGACTTTCCCAGTAAACAAATGCCAAATAAAGTTTATTCATGGCCATCACGTATTAGTGAAAATGGCCTTTGTGAATTGCGTCTCTGCTGCACATATGTGTGTTCAGAGTGGATTGTCTGTACATGTTTATGTAATAACTGGGAATATCATCCTTAGCCTCCTGCCTGACCACACCTTTGCAATAGCGCCACATGACTAATTGATAATCTTTGCATGCTGTAAAAATTTTCTTCAAAGATGCCTTCACCTCTGATTCATGATTATTTCCCTAATCTGTATAGTTTTATCTTTTCTGTGTGTGTGAAATTCCCCGATGATCTTTCTCAATTTCTCATGGCAACAGTTATGAATATTAACAGTGTTGCAAAATATGCATTGCTATCTTAAAAATGGCATGGTGTACAGGTTATACTATGCTGCCATCTGAGAGAAAGTGTGAAGATTAAAATAACTGGTACAGGTATGCTCCTTCCACCTGTTTTAATATTAATGGTATGGAGTTCTGCTTGAAAGGAAGAAATAATTCAAGATCCTATGGAAGCCATAGAGAAGCAAGAGACTGCACTCGATGTTGTGAGACCTATGGCATGGGAAGATGGTCTACCCTTCCCTATAATGTCCATTGTTTCATTATAGCACCTATATAGGAGGTAGAATTCTACCTAGAAAATGGCAACAGTAGTACTTCAGTTGTTAAATGTTATTTTTCCATATTTATGCAAATATTTCCACTAGCTGTAAAGTGGTATCTTTTATTGCATCGTTGAAATGATCACAACTGAATAAAAAAATAAAAACAAATAAAATCAAGATTACATGTTGGAGTTTTGAACCTATTTCTCTGCAAATATAAGACTTTTCAGAAAAATTACTTTCCCCATAACATTTATGAATTATAATGTATTAACATTTCTTTGACATGCTGGCTGGGATTCAGAAATGTTGCTGACACATTTTTACCATTAGGATAGCATTTCCTGAGTTAATGACAGCTCTACTGCAGTACTTCACCTCAAAGAGATGCAACACCATGAGTGGCTGTCACCCTGGATTACCAGAAATGATGATGAAGCATCATAGGAGAGTGCCATGTGTTAATTAGCCATGTGGTCTGTTCCAGACATGCTGCTGTAAGTGCTTTATGCAGCCAAGCAATTCATATAACTGCTTGACTGTATAAATCCTTACGATCAGTTGCAGGTATCTAATCCTAAGGGTCACAGTCAGCCAGTACGCTCAATGAGAGTGATCATGTTAGAGGTAGGTACTGGAGAGTTTAACAGATAGAATTAAGTGTATATGCACCTCTATATGAATGTGACAGATGATAGATAGCGTTAAGAGTATATGCACCTGTATATAAGTGTGACAGATAGATAGCATTAAGGGTATATGCACCTGTTTATGAGTGGGACAGATAGATAGCATTAAGGGTACATGCACCTCTATATGAGTGTGACAGATAGATGGTATTAAGGGTATAGGCATCTGTATATGAGTGTGCAGCTGCTTGTATGAGTGCATGTAGAGATATGAGTGGCCTCAGATGAGTTATTGTGTGTGTGAGTGTCTGGGTAGTCATAGTAGAGGGGAAAGTTAGGGGAAAAGGAGGATATGTGTGTGTGTGTGTGTGTGTGTGTGTGTGTGTGTGTGTGTGTGTGTGTGTGTGTGTGTGTGTGTGTGTGTGTGTGTGTGTGTGTGTGTGTGTGTGTGTCAGTCAGTGTGATCAGGCGGACTGTTCAATTTAGGGCATGTGTGGGGATGAGGATTGCTATGGTTCTAAACTCTCCTTGACCAAAAAGAAATTCCAGTTCTACCAGGGGTACACCACAGAAACTGTAAGCTAAGTCACACTAAAGGTTGAGTAACAACAGCTTTTGTAAATTTAAGAGTTAATAGAATTCAGTATGAAGTATATTAGAGACACAATAAAGTTTGAAACTTTAATGTTTGGTGTTATTCATGGGCTTTAATGGTCTGGAATATATGGTAGTTGGGCTCAAAACGTCCAGACAAAACTGGGAGGGGAGGGCAGTAGACATCACCGGGGAGTATTTTTGCATATTAAAGTAATCCACTTAAGCAGTTAATAGTGCAGTAGGTCTTGCATCCAGATGCATTTACTGAACAATGCAAAGAATGAAAACACTAATGCCTGGCATAATTAAATGACAGTAAGCAGTGACAAATCAAGGATGTTCTCTAAACTCATTGAAAGGTAAAAGGTATTGAAGTGTGTGTGCGTGTGTGCGTGTGTGTGTGTGTGTGTGTGTGTGTGTGTGTGTGTGTGTGTGTGTGTGTGTGTGTGTGTGTGTCTGTGTGTGTGTGTCTGTGTGTCTGTGCATGTGTGTGTGTCTTTGCTTGAATGTGTGCATGTGTGTGGGGAGGAATGGATGAAAGGTTTCCTGTGTTAACTCAGTGCATCAGACACCAGCACTAACTACTGCAAGGGTAGCAGACAGAAAATGGCCTGTTAGCACTTGCAGTAAACAAGGACCAATTTATAGACATGCAAATTAATCAATAACGAGTTACTTCTTCATTATGGCAAATGAGTCTTTAATAAAATCACTGGTGTGGTCATGCTAAAATACCACAGCCTTAACACTCATGGCTGAGACTGCTTCTGAATTCTGTCACTTGTCTGGAAGGCTCTTTTTTTGGAGAAATTTTTCGGAACTCAGGAGTCAGTCATTTGCATTAAATACTTCATCCATCAGTGTCTATAGTGGATCTGAAATTGAAAAACTTAACACTCATTTTCCTAAACATTTTTATTAATGGCCAGCAATTAGCCTTTTTTGACATAGATTATTACTAGGATGGCAATCACTAGGGCACTTACAAGCCTAGCCACTCACCCAAAACCATTTAGTTCCTGTGTATCATGGGCATCTATATGGGGGGGGGGTATGTTAGTAGTCAGGGTAAATTTACTATTTCCCATCCAATTTTCAAGGTTCAATTTGAATAGATTCAGGGATGAATGTTGCTTTACATGGATGGGGAGCTTATTCCATAATGCAAGGATCCTTTGATACACATATCTGTCTCTCCAGCATGCTCTGTTTCTGTCACAAATGAAGTTTAGATCCCCAAAACTGGTGTTCCTGATGATGTTTGTTTTGCACATGTGCAACAGATCCAGTAGGGCTGGATCTGAGGAAGCCCTGTAAGCCATGCAAACATCTAATCTCAGCAGCCTGTATGAGACTGAATACAGAGACAGAGCTTTTAGGTGATCAGTGTAGGAGAGGGTATTTATGCCTAGAATCCTCCTAGTGAGAAACCTTAGTGGATATTCCAGCAAGTGTCTGCTTAGATACATGTTAAAGAGGGCATTGTATTCAATGATAGGTCTGATAAGGGATGAGTAGAGTGGTACCATACCTTCCCTGAACTTGGATGCCATACCCTTACCTACAGGTTGGGGAACATAGAATGGCTTTCTTATTATCTTAACTACATGTTGGTCAAAGACCAGATGACTGTCTATATATGGTCCCAGATCCTTTACTTCTGGGTCAATTCTTAGGGGTATTTTTTGCTTTGAAATAATTAACTTAGGTTGACAATTTCCCAAAGGGCATTAAAATGCATATTTTTGGCATTGAGTTTTAGGCCACGGCCTTGGCACCAGTCATTTGTCTGTGTTCAACTCACATGCAAGATGTTGTTGTCTTGGAGGGAATCTATAATAGTTTCAAATTTATAGTCATCTGTGAGCTTGGTGTGCCAGAGGCCTTGAACATTAGCTTTGACTCCAGAGAGGTAGATGCCAAACAGGAGCAGGCCCAGCATGGAGCCCTAGGGAAATCTGTTGGTGACCAGTTTCTTGGTAGTGGTAGCCTCACCAATCCTGCTCTCTTGGGTCTTTTTTGTGAGTCAGCTAGCAATCCAGAAAGTTACGTAAGGATTTACACCTAGCTCAGAGAACTTGTCAACAATGCCTGAGTGGGGTACTGTATCAAATGTTTTACCAGGTCAAGACACACAGTATCCACTGTTTTACTTTTGGTGATTGTCTTGGGACATTCTCAAAGAAGTATACAAGGTTAAGTAGGCATGACATTCTCTTGACAAAGTCAAACGGGGATGGGTCCAATGTCTGCCAATTGACAATGCCCTTGTTTATTATTTCCATTCATTCCATGGCTTTGCATATTAAGCATGTTAGACTGATGGGTCTGTAGTTCCCTGAGTCTGTTGATGAGCCACCTTTGTGGAGGGGAATGACTGTTATGGTCCTCCATTCACTTGGAACATAGCCTGCTTCAAGGCTGTAGATGAAGAGGGCCCAAGTGGTCCTGATAGGTCATGTTTTAGACTGCTCGGGGGGCAAGTGAGGATATTGTCAGAACCCATGGTGGTGAATTTCTTGGCTTTAGTAAATACTGCTAGCACCTGGTCCCTGCTGATAGCTGGGGGAAACATGAAGGGGATTTCACCCTGTAGAGCTGGGATGAGTTGGGCTTGAAGTTTGGCTGAATTTATCAGCCAGTAAATTTCCTGTGTTACCTTGATCAATAAAGGATCATAGTATCATAAGAGGTTACTATGTTACTGGCCTTGAGGCCCTTATAAGTCTTGCCAAAAGTTTAGCCCATATTTAGACAAGTCAGTACTCAAAGCCCCTGTCCAGCAGGGACACAGGTAGAATCCCAGGGGTGTATTTTCTGTTTCCCATCCAGTTATCCAGGTTGCACTTAAAAAGGGATAATGAGGTACTCTACTTGACATGGAGAGGGAGTCTATTCCATAGGTGGGGGAGTCTCTGGGACACAAATCTGTCCCAACAACAAGTCCTATTGATATCACAGACCAGGTTGAGGTCGCACGTACAGGTTGCTCAAGTGGAGCTTTACTTGCGGATATGCAGCAGTCCCATCAAGGCAGAGGTCTGAGATTGCTTTTTATGCCAAACAGAGGTCACCCATGAGGATTCTGTATGAAACTGAGTAGTAGAATAGGGCTTTTAGCCAGTGTAGGGTAGGTGTTTGAGGCCCTGGAGTCTCCTGGTGAGGACCCTCTGTGGTCTTTCCAGCTGCTGCTGCATGTGGTTTGGGAGGTACATGCCAAAGAGGACATTGTACTCAATAATTGGTCTCATAAGGGAAGAATACAAGGATGTTATGACCTCTTTGTCCCTGGATGAGATACCCTTACTTATGAGGTGGGCCATATAGAAAGCATTTCATACAATGGAAGCAACATGGTGGTCAAAAGTCAGGCTACTATCAACCTGGGTACCCAAATCCCTCACTAGTGATTGTGTACTTCAGACATTGTTATTAATGTGATAATATGTGGGATGTCACTCTCCCCAAAGGGGATGATGATGCATTTTTTGACATTCAGCTTGAGGCCATGTTTCTGGCACCAGTTATTAGATTAGGTGAGACCCTCTTGGAAGACATCCACATCACTTGGGGAATTAATGACTGCACCCAGTTTGCAGTCATCTGCAAATGTGGTCACCCATAGTCCACTGGTTTTGGCCTGCACCTCAGCGAAGTATATCCCAAATAACAGAGGCCCCAAGACCGATCCCTGGGGTATGCCACTCGTTATGGGTCTACTGCTTGAAGTGGATTCCCCTATTTTGATTAGGTGGGTTCTATCAGTGAGCCAGTTTGCTACCCATCTGGTAACATATGGATTGATTTCTAGTTGAGAGAGTTTATCTACTATGCCCGAGTGGGGAATAGTGTTGAAGGCTTTGGCCAGGTCAAGGTAGGCGGTGGCACCATTTTCCCCTCATCCATGGCTTTAGTGACTGTCTCAAAGAAGTCAACTAGATTTAACAGACATGACCTCCCCTTGACAAAACCAAACTGTGTAGGGTCGAGTGTTTGGAGGTTGCCAATGTCCCTGTCAATGAGGTCCCTGACCTTGCAGATCAGGCTAGTTAGGCTGATGGGTCTATAATTTCCCAGATCGGTGTATACTCCACCTTTGTGTAAAGGAATGACAATAGCTTCCCTCCACTCAGCTGGGACAAAGCTTGTACTCAGGCTTTGGTTGAATAAGGTGCCTAATGGTGCAGCAAGTTCATGCCTGAGTTCATGTAGGATGTAGCCAGGGATGTTATCGGGTCCCATGTATTTTTTGCCTTTGAGAGGGCAGTAATGACCTGTTCCCTGGAGATAAAGGGTGGGGGCAGATACTGGGGATGTCCTGATTTACTGATGGGGTGGACAGAGAGGAGATGTTTTCACTCAATCTGTCAGCCAGTAGATTGACTATATCTACAGCATTTGTGTATGTGGTGTCCTTGATCACCAGTTCTGAACAGATCTGGGTGTTTCCTTTGAGATTTTGGACATATGTGAAGAAGGCCTTATGATTGTCTCTAGTAGATGTGGCCAATTTGGACTCGAAGTGGCTTTAGAGGATTTCAGTAGTGCTCTTATTTGCTTGTTCAGGCTAAGGAGAGATTGTTTACAATTGGGCACCTGCTCCTTCTTGGTCCTGGACAGTAATTTTTTCCTTTTGTTATATAGTTTATTTATTGTAGATGTCCACCAGACAGGTTTACTCTTCCTTGTCGAGGATGATTTTGTCCTGTCAGGAATTCCTGATTCAATGCATTTATATACATGCTCGTATAGTACTTTGGTGTAGATTTGGACATTGGTGCCAGTTCCTACAGTGGGGGAGGAGGGCTGTGAAGCTGTTTATACCATCCCTCAGGAGGCTGTAATCAGCTTTAGAGAAGTTTTTTTGTTTGACCCTAGCTGGAAGGGGGGGGTCAGGGGAGATGGTGACTTTGCAAGTGATTGCTTTATGGTCGGATCTTACCAGGGAGGATGATACTGTAGGGGTGCTGCATTGGTTACTGATGTTGGTTAATACCAAGTTCAAGATATTATCACTTCTTTTGGAAGTATCGACTAGCTGTTCCAAGCCATTTGTATAGATAAAATCGAAGAATCTCTAGGCATTTGTGTTCTGGCATGAGTAGTGTTTCCAGTCTATGTTTGGGTAATTAAAGTCATCCAGGATCATGGTAAAGGGGTGAATCTTGCTAGATTTGAAGAGGTCCAGAGAGGTGGAGTGGACATCTTGAGCCAAATTTGATGGCCTGTAGATAGCTATAATTTGAATACGGGTCTTCTCAATGGTTAACTGCACCTGGAGTGTCTCCTTTGTTTCATACTGTTTGACCAGCCTAGAGGTGTGTGTGTCTTTAACATATAGTGAAACTCCATCTCCTTTGGCTTTGGTGCCCACAGTTTGGGGTCTGAATGTGTGATAGGATGAGTAACCAGGTAATTCTGGGGTGCTCTTCGCAGCTTTGAACCAGGTTTCTGTGACTGCACATATGTCACCATCTTCCAGAGTTAAGAATGCTTGCAATAATTGCAGTTTCATGTTTAGACTCCTAGCGTTTAGCAGCATGACCTTTAATTTTTGTTTCATTGAAATTTGTATGTTGGAAGCGTTGACCTCATGACTTTTCCAAAAAATGCATTATTGGGGAGGAAAGGGCCTTTGCCAGTAGCCTGAAGCCCAAGTGTGACAGATGCAGGCCATTTCGAGCAAAGCATCGTGGTCTGGTGATCATATTTTCCCAGGCAGTCAGGTACTGGATCCCCCCGGAATGACACCAGAAACTAAGCCAATTGTTAAAATCAATCATTTTCTGTTTGTATTGTGACATTATTCTGGGTGACAGTAGAATGCTGCTTAAGGCTAGGGGCATACCTGCCTGGGACACATACTCAGCGAGCTCAATCATGTCTCTCTTCATATAGTCCAGGGAGGTGCACCTCAAGTCGTTCACGCCAGCATGGACTATGACAGAGTCATAACAGTACATGTTGTTAAGAAACGTGAATGTGTGCATGATATGGTTTACTCTGCACCTGAGAAACAACTAACCGTGACTTTCTCCTTAGCCAGTCTGGTGAGAAGCACATCTGTGTGTCTCACAATGAAGTCTCCCATGACTAATATGTTGGGTTTATGGTTAGCCCTTAGTGGTTGCAAGACACTGGTGTGTGAACTATGCATGGTATGTGATGTGGAGAGTTGTGGAGTTCTCATGTGGTTTGCCTCTGAGGTCTCCTTTGTTTGGGTTTGATTTTGTTGAGGACCTCCGCATATGGGGTGTGTGTTGTGTAGTTGTGGGTGGTGTTTGAGGTGGAGTGATTGTTTTGAAAACCTTCTCAGTGCCTCAGTGCCAGATGTACTGGCTTGTGAGGGAGAAAGCATAGACTCTAGATTCTGTATGTAATTGCATCTCTCACAAATTGTGTTCCTAGGTGGTTATAGTAGATGGTTGCCTGAGGCAGTTGCTACGCTGTCTCAGGATGCCCATATCAACCAGGATGGCAGGAGACATAGAAATAAACTGTCTATCCATATTTGTCAGAACCTGAGGAAGAAAGGCCAGGGAGAGCTAAGGGGTAGGCCTAAAGCCCAAGTGATTAAACTGAAACTATGAGGCTTATAATAACACTTAAAATGTAAACAGGCTAAAAACAGCAGTAATAAATGCAGCAAAGAAAATGCAATTTGACACTTTAGAGAATAAGTAGCAAAAATAACAAGATGAAGTAATAGAACTGGAGGAGGAAACACAAATACTGTAATAGCAGCAAGCAGCTGAATAAAGTTTTTTTTTTTTAAGTAAAAGTGGAAAGGGAGTAAGGAGGAACAGAAAATAATTCAAGGTTAAGAAAATAAGGGAGTTGGCCTTCTTAAATGCTCTCTTTGTATTAGGTAGAATGAGCTAATGACACTAGACACGGAAGAGTATCCCAGATTAAATTTACACTAGGGGCGGGCAACTGCAAAGCCACCAAGTAAATGGCTAGAAAAAGCAATAACTAGTAAAAGTAAGCCAAAAAAAATAAAAACAGGATACTTAGCTATATATCACAGATCAGAGTTATGGTCAGTGCCCCTTCTCCACTCAGCTCAGTGTGTATAGACAAAAATCCTCTCAAAGGTAGGGCTTAAATACCAGAAGGTACAACCTGAAACAACTTAAAAAGCTCAGAAGAACAAATGAGTTTTTACTCCAAGCCCTAGAGCAGCCAACCTTTACCAGCCAGTAGCCAAACAACAACAAATCCTCTCACTAAAGTGAAGAAAGGCTTTTGCTAAGCCAAGATGGCCTGGAACATGTGCTCAGAACAAACAAACACTGCAAACAAACAACCAGGCCTCAGAGACAGCAAACCTGAATTGAGCTGTGCTACAACTACTAGCTACACTATTTTAGGCATAAAACACTACAGAAATGTTTATCACAGCAGAAAATCAGCAGTGAACCACTAAATTAAAGTTTTAAACAGATAAAGGAGTAAAGAGACTCTAGAGAATGCTTTTAACTCCAAACAAGTCAGTTATATGATACACTCCTTGGCAGGAAATCAGAAAAAACAAACAGATGCTTAACAAATGGAGAAAATTTCCAGTGATTACCTTTCACACAGTGAAACTATCTAAAAAAACTTTACAAACCATGTGACAGTAACAAACACGATTTAATAGGCTCTGTAAGGCAAACAATTTTAGTACAACCATGCAGACTAGTTTACAGCAATAAAATAATAAAAAGTATGCAACAGACAATAAAATGTGCTATAAATGACTAGAATAAGCAATAACTAGTAAAAATAAACAAAACAAAAAACAGGATACTTAGTTATATATCACAGATCAGAGTTGTGGTTAGTGCCCCTCCTCTGCTCAGCTCAGTGTGTGTTACTACTCACCACAAGTTCAACACACTGATGTGTATTACTGCTAAACTACTGGACATAGCTGAAGAAGGTTTTCTGATTATTCTTAGCTTTGAGGCTATCTTGACCTTGTAGATGGCCTTATTGGATTTAATTAGACCTCTTATTTTTTTATTTAGTTGTATAAGAGAGCACTTATCTTTAGGGGAGTTGCTCTTTCTGACTTTCACCATGAGTTTTCTTCTTTTATAACATACCCTGCTTAAGTGAGGATTCTATCACTGAGGTTTGTTTTTAGTGTTTTTTTTTTATTTTGTTTTCTGGTAGGAACTGCAGCCTCTGAGCAGCCTTTCATGTTTGTAAAGGGATCCTTTAAATAATTCTGCATAGGTAGCTGTGGTCTTGGTTTTGTGTGGAGCCTTACATTTTTGGCAAACTGTCACTTGTTACTCATGTAGCTCAATTTTCTGGGCTGATTTCTACTTCAAATGAGACAACTTTGTAATCTGGCCTCACTAGTGAGCACTTGACATGGGGGGGGGTTGCTCTCCCATGTTGGTGAGTACCAGATCTGGTATGTTTAATCCTCTGGTTGGATCATGTACTATCTGTTCCAAGATGTTTGTTTTAATAAAGTCCAGCAAGTGTTTTGCCTGTGAGTTTGAGGCAGTGTATATTTCCCAGTCTGTAGAGGGCTAGGTGAAATCACACATGAATAGGGTGTTTGGTTGTATGGTGAGCACTTAGCTTTACATAAGAATCATTAGAAGCTAGGGGCATAAATGGTGACCTTTAGATAGCCAAGATATGGAGAGAGACCTTATCTATGGTGATTTGCATGTGGATGAACTCCATGTCATCATCCTGTTTAACCAGCTTGGAGGTATGTTTGTTGCTAATTTAGATTGAACCCACCCACCTTTGGGTACAGTCTATGCTGTTATTGATCTAAATGTGTGGAAGGCACTGCACCTTTGCATTTCTAGAGTATGGGAGAGAGGCCTACATTCTCTAGTGTGAGGAAGGCTTGAAAGGTTTGGAGTTTTATGTTTAGGCTCTGAGCATTGAAAAGCAGCACTTTAAGGTTGCTTGTAGACTTTTTCACTATATTGATAGTTTTGTCTTTCTGTTATTGCCTAAAAAGACTCTAAGAGGTGGATAAAGTTTTCGTCAATATCTGAAAGCCTAAGGGGAGCAGGTGCAGCTCATCCCTGGCAAAGCAACATGGTCTTTTGTCCACATCCTGTTATGCTGACACATATTGGATTCCCCTGGAGTGACACTAGAAACTAAGCCAATTATTAAAATCAGTCATTTTATGATCATATTGTGCCATCCATCCTTGATGGGGGTAGAATGCTTATCAATGCAAGGTTCAGATGTATCTGTGACACATATTCTAAAATATCCATTATGTCTATTTTCATATTGTACAGTGAGGTATGGCTCAGGTCATTTATACACACATGGATTATGATATTGGTACCTGGGGTGCAGTAACCTCAGCGTGTGTGTGATATTGTGGATCTAGGTAATGTACTTCCCTATCTTGCCATGAAATTGCTATAAATGCTTAGTCACATTAAAACAGATTTTGATAGAGTTCTGGAAGATAATCTAGCAGTTTGTGTAAGACATTAAGGTTCTGAGTTATTAATGAACTGTTTCTCCTTCTATCTCTATTTGCCAGCTGTACCTATTGTGTGAATCTGAACAAATCACTTAACCAGACAGTGCTCTAGGGTCTCCCTGAAAAAGAAGACTTATGCCCAGCGGGGTTATGCAGTTCACAAATAAATAAAAAAATAAGTAAGAAATATGTGCTTCAAGTCGAAAGGAACTCAAAGTTACTGAAGAAGAGCAGAATAATCTTCAAAGTAAAGCCAGAGTGCAGGACATGAGTGGATAACTACTAATGCGGCTGTACGTGAATTGATGATTGGAAGTTGCAAATTGGAACTTTGAATGTATGGCATATGAACCAAAGAATATTAGTGGTTGTAGTCAATAATGAAACTACTAATGCTGGAAAAGGGTAAGCCAACCAGATACTCAGCAAATTACGAATATGAAAATATACTGCCAAAGTTCAAAGATTCTAACATAATTGATTCACTACATTAAATACAAATGGCAGAGAAATAGAAGACTCGAGGGAAGATATCTAAAAGTCATAATTAAAGAAAGTGAAAAGTCCCTGGAAAAATTAGGAAAAAACAGTCAAATGGTTGCCTGCTGAGCCGTTGATTATTGGTCAGAAATGTAGAGAAGCTAACATAAGAAGAGACAGCAAGGCATTTGTGCAGCTTTACTGAGATGTCTCAGTTGCAATAAGATAAAACAAAGAGAAGTACTGGAACAGTACATGCAAGGAGATAACATTAGAAAATACTGGAGGAAGCAAAACAAACTTTCCTAAAACTATGAGATCTAAAGAGAAAATTCAAGTTTTGAACTGAAAAGTAAAACGATGCTGAAGGACCTTTCTTGAACAATTCTAAAAAAATTAAAAATGTGTAAAAACAACACTGAGGGGTAAGAAAAAAAATTCAGGTTTTGAAATGGAAAGTAAAAAAATGATTAAGGACATTTGTTGAGCAATTCTGAAAAAAACAAGAAAGTGGAAAAACAACACTGAGTCATTATACCATACAGCTCAAATAAATCAACAACCATTTTAACCTATACCTTATAATCATTATCTGAAGGTAGTAAAAATGAAGTACAGGCAAAATTGAAAGCTTTACCAAAAACAAAGCATCAGACATTGATTGCATTTCTTCTTAAGCACTATAGCACTGGGATGAAATTGTTACAGTATTCACAATGCAGGCTCTCCCAGGAAATGTAATAGACAACACACTGTTTATACTCACTCTTGAAGAATAGTGATCTGATTGCCTGTGGAAATTATTGCACAATTACTGTAATCCTATATTTCAGCAAATTATTCTCAAGATTCTTCAATGGAATATGAATTAGCAGAAGTGTAAGCAGGAACAACAGAAGTTGTGGAAGTGACACAGAATCTTGAAGAAGTTAAAACATCAGTACAGGGATTCAGAAAAGTTTCTATGAGGCCTACTGTATGACAACATCTCAGGGGAAACCTTTTTGAATTTACAGACAGCTTCACAACAATGTTTTTGCTGTCTATTCATTCAGAAGGGTTACACATTTTTGTAACCTTAATGAATCCCCTCAGCGATTTCTACATGTGCTTCACTGACAATTGTAAGGCAGATGATTGCATAAATCCTGAAAAATGTTGTGCTAAGCCAAAATACATTGATACACCAAAATACCTGATAGTTCTCACACACAAAGCTTACATCATTCAAAAAGCAACAGATTGAATAGAACAAGGAGAAACAGAATGGTTTGGAATTTTTAGAATTGTATGATATGGTTGCATTACCTTCACCACCCTCATATAATTTATAAAAACAACTCATACATAGGGAAGCAGAACTGTATAAAAAATAAAGGTGTAAAATTGGAGGAAATATTATCAACAACCTCCACTACGCTGCTGATGATACCACAATACTGGCTGATGGTGACAGTGATCTGAAATACATGGTTATCAAGATTAAACATCACAGTCTCAAAATTGCTTTGCATCTTAAAATGAAAAATAGAAAGGTACTGACAGCAGGTAAAATTAATATTTTTATTCTTGAAGTAAGTAGAAAAGTAGAAAATTAAACAGTTTTAGCCTGCTTGGATAAAAATCAGTAATGAAGCGACAGTCAAGAAAACCAATGGCAAGTTGCTCTTGGTAGAATAACCATGGATGACCTGAATAAGATCTAATAAAAAATCATAAATGAGTTAGCGTATGAAGGAACAAAGCGGGCAACATAGCAGTACCACATATGTTGCATTAAATAGCATGATCAAAAATAAAAATAAAATGTGGTTCCAATAAAAACATAACTATTCCATCAAAATACTTTTAAGAATATTTATAAATATATAAACTCATTTTTCTTTGAAATGTTATCTTTCTTTTTATTTTTGTTATACTGGTGATTTATTTTTGATCTACAAAGGTTACATTGTATTTATACATGATTTTATTCAACAAATTCTGACTACCATTTTGGTATGCCATTTATTATACTTGGAAAATGACAAAATCCATTTTCTTGACTTTACTCTTAAACTTGTTTTTTTTTCAACTTGTGTTTTACCATTATGTTGGAGCTTTTCTCCTCGGGCCTCTACTGAAAAAGGATATGTATCCAGCTAGACTAGCCCAGTTAACAAATATAAAATAAAATAATAAATAATAAAAATAAATAAAAGGGATACCCAGTAAAGTAAACCTGTCTTCACTTTACAGTAAACACAGGCATAAATTAGATTATTTATATACAACTAGCTGCCATCTGAGCCATACTTTACATTCCCTGCCTTATGGTAAATATTTATGTGTTTCTAAAATTGCAATAACATAATTCCATTCAGTTAGAAGATATACTGAATGATAACTAAAGTTTGATGAAATATATAATTTTATTATTCATAATATTAACTACAATAGAAAGTAACTACAGAATTTTAACTTTATTGCCAATACATGAGATTAACCTTCTTCCAAACTGCATCATATGAAATATGCAACAGGTAAAAAGGCAGGTGGTTACAATGTAGGATTCAGTATCTAGCAAATGAATCCCTCATCCAAAGATATTGCATGATTTTTCATAGTACCTTTAACTTTAAAAGGTTATCATAAGAATAAAAATAATAATTTATTGAGTTTACTGATGTATAGTTTAGGGTGCGGTAGATATACACATTGAGATATATGCAGTTGTGTGTTAATAAAATCATACTAATAGGAAAGGTCAAGGTTTTCAAAACAGAACTGCATTTTGTTCCACTTGGAAATTAAATTTTTGAAATGTATAATTAGATCAGCATTCTTAGCTTTGATGGTAGATTTTAGATAATATTTTATAATGACCTAATATTTTATATGGATGCATCCCAAGTTGTAACTGAAATTATTGTTTAAGTCCAGATTAAGGAGTTGAATTAACAAAAGGGTGTTTATTTTATTTTTCATAAATTTGAGATTGGAGGATGGAAAACTGACTAAGATGAAACAGTAAGCAAAATTGTAACAGAAGTGGCTACATTAGAAATTAAAAGAATTAGATCATCCACAAGCAAAGAAAGACTAATTTGGAACCTTTTTGCTCACACAGGACACTCACTGTTCACATTTGGTCTTATGTTGGCCAATGGTTCATTTCCTAATATGAACAATAAAGAAGATAACAGCCAGCCCTGTTTAGTGTCTTTTATAATCATTTCAATAGAGAAGTATAAATTAGTTTATGTCATTTTTAAGATTATGATATTACCATTTCAAAATATTAATATAAATGCATGTAAAATATTTTCCTGATATTCTAAATGAATATTTTCAGTCAAGTCAAATTCATCCCAGTAGGTAAGTGAATTGGGATTAAACTTTTGGCAAAACCATAATCTATTAATGTTAATGCTTTTTTGACATTGTCTTGTATTTCTCTTTTTATGGTAAATGTTGTTCGATCATTTTGAATTAACGAGGAAACACCTGTCTTGAGTCCAGCTGTTATAACGGATATAAAATTTTGTGATCCGTATTTAATAAAGAAATTGATAAATCTGAATTTATTAAAGATACCTTGAAGAACAATTAGTATTGCCCTTAAGTTTATATGTTACTACTATACAAACCATAGAAGCTGAGATCTTTATTACCTCTCATTTTTTAGTTGTTCTCATATAGCCAATTCTGTTGTATTACTGTTTAAGGGATTAGCACTTTCTGTCACACATAATGTTGAAGATAAAGTTGCCTTACACATTTACCAGCATTACAGGAATATGTTTTATATTTTGTCATAATCAGTTTTAAAATTACCTAATATATGTTCTATGTCTAAATTCATCTTTTAATTATTGAGATTAATAAGGTTTGAATGTACTTTTTCTTTAATACATATATATTTTTGCGTTTCTTTTACGGCCTTGTGATGTGAGAATAACTGCTTTGTTTTCTCTAATGTTAAGGTAATTTTATAAATGAGAATATTAGTTCTAAAAAAGATATAAGTTTAAAGAACACATCTTCTCCTTCAATGTTGGTCATATGGGAGAGCAACCACATAGCTGCAGATAGTGTTGCTGAGGAGGACACAACAATGTTCTTTGCTGGCAGTATTTCAATATTTATGCCCCATTCAGTGCTGAGCAACATACTAAAATTGTCAATGCAAAAAAAAAAAAAAACTGCCAGCAACTCTGTTTTATGGCAGGAAATTTGCTATTGGTAAAGAAATTCCCTACAGTGTAGACAGACCAGCTAGTAAACATAAACGTGTCCCACTCAGAGAAAGTAATGGTGGTGAGCTTACACCACTGGGATCTCATACAATACAAGATCCCCTGGTGACCAGTGATGATCCATACATTTTAAGCGATCAGCTTATTGCAGTTAAATCTATGACACCCCCAGCTCTTCCACTGAAAAACAAAAAAAAAATGGACATCCCTTCCACTGGCACACCAACCAGCTTGCTATATGCATGGCAAGCCCCACTTCATCCTGCTCCAGCTATTCAGGTCCCATATCTGTGCCCTGCCCTCAACCTTCCCTCATCATAATTTCTTATAAAATGTAGCAAACAGTTGCTGCAATTTATACCCTGCCTGCCCAAGCACTACAGTGCTCAGGTTTTAGTTGAAAGAAAAATGATTTTTTTACTTTTAAACTGTAGCAAACTACTTGCATTAACAGAAGAATTTGATCAGCTGGTCTCGCTCCCAACATTTTGTGCCTGGGGTAGTTGCCCCTCTCACCCCATCCTAACTATGTTATTGAGCATGATGGCAGATCAAAGCACTGCAATTACATAAAGCTTAGTAAGACATACTAAACCTTATTAAGTAGCTGCATGTAACTATTTAATAACATCTAGTATAGCACTGGTTGTCACTATTATACTGTGAAGTGCTGCCATACTTAACAGCGTTTTCCTCCTTCCCACCACTCAAGAAACTAGAACATGTGCTATACATGGCTGTGGAAATCATATTTCATGTCTATGAAGCATAGTAGTTCATGGCAGAGTAACAAACATATCTGTCTTCATTAGTGCACTATGTTTATGAAATCCAGGAACTTAAAGATGTGAAAAGACAGAAAAACAAGCAAACATTTTCTTTTTCTTCTGATCCTCTTTTCATGATTCCCTTATATAAAATTTGCTATCCGTGTATTAGCTCCCTGTCTCTGTCCAGTCTTCCCCTCTTAGGATACATTAGCTATTTATATAACTTATTTTTCAATCAGTATCCCTATTTCTATTCTAAAATATAATTAAAATAATTAGCTATTGCTTGGCTTATCAGCCTAAAAACAAATTTGCAAAGAAAAAAATAGTTAAAGAAGTAATAGGCCCATATAAAAACTAAGAAAAATGATGCTAAAGTAAAAATGAGTTAACAAAAAGAAACAAAAATATCACAATGATTACCGTACATGTGTTTTTATTTAAAAGAAAATAAACAAACCCCGGGATTCATGAACGTTGCGCCAGGCGGACGCATAGCGTAGGCGTTACAATGCCAAATATGGCCGCAGAGCGATTCAGTTACGATCCAATCCCACGTGCACTACCAGTGTGCGCCAGATCTGTGCCGCCCCGGCGTAGGTATGCTAAACACCCCATGTGCGGTGTTGCACCATGCAAATGAAGGCATATAGCGATCCACGAAGTGGCGCAGGCGTAGCATAAAGACGCAATGTAAACCAAAAAAATGGTTTACATTTACCCAAACATAACATAGGAGTAACGGAAGGCTGTCAACGTCAGGTATCACACTGTTGCCATATGCCAATGGTGAAAGACACAGAGAATGTCAAAAGAAAACATGCACAACATGTAAATAATAACATAAATGGTATGTCCACAGAAACTCACAGCAGAACCCCAGGACATGTCCACGGAAGGTGCTAAACAATGAAATAATATGTCAATGTCATAAAACAGCAGAGTCATACACATCAGCTTCACAGCCACAATACACCATGGTATGCAAGGAAAGCCACATCCACAGTGCAAGGGTTGCCAAGGAGTCGCGGCAGTGTTCGGCATGGTAACTATGAATTAGTAGTCAATGCCATGCAAATGAGGCAGATAATACTGAATCGCAAATCCCCCGCCGGCGTAAGGCTGTACCAAACGGCGCAGCGGTAATACACTGAGGAGTGGCTCAGAGGGAATACATGTCACCTGCAGAGGGGTGTGCCACTGTAGGAGGAAGCACATTGGAGCCCAGCAAACCTGGGCTGTACATTGCACAGCACAGCTGCAGGACCGGCGTGTGTCGAAATAGTTGAGCTGAGAGCACACAATGCGCACAGAGGTGCATGTGCACGAGGATGACTACGTTCCCTTAACCCAGTCATGTGACGCTCGCCCCGAAAACAACATGGGATACAGGAAGGTGATGTTGAGAATATGAGGAAATGTGGAAGCAGTGTAATCGGAGTAGTAATGAGCAATCAACAGTAATCAACCCACGAAGGCCAATTGGTGGCAGCTGACAACTCTGTATGCAGAAACCTGCAAAACGGGATAGGGGAGGCATATGAATGCAAAGAAAGTAGGGGAGGTATCAGATTGCAAAGAGTGAAGACCTGACACAGCAGAGCCAAGTAGACAGGCAGCATAACGGCGGTGGCACACAAAACGCATGATATGCCATGCCCCAGAAACTACACATGACAGGGCTCTGCAGGATGCATGCCAGGAAATAGTAGGTGCAACGTGCAGAAACAGTAAGGTAAGGTCGAAAGCTAATCCAATGCAGGCAAGAGTAATGCAACACCAAAGGCAACAGCGTTGCAGTGCCAACAGTAAAACACGGAAGATAATCCCCAGATACGGCCGCACAGACACACCCTATGACATCACCGGGTGTACAGCACCACAGTATAAAGTGTGAATGCACACAACACACAGCCGTGTATTCCCAAATGCCGCACTCTAGGTGTAAACACACGGGGAACTTTTCAAATGTACATGTTGGGTGCCGCCGTGGCTGTGATCCATCAGCATGTGTTAGAGACAGACGGAGTTCTGGAGGAGGGTGCCGACAACTACCGTAGGCCTCAGAGGAGAAGGAGAGTGTTCAGACCAAGGGTAACCTACAAGGGGCTACAAGACCTGGAGATAGTAGAGCATTACAGGGTGGATAGGGACACTTTACAGCAAATAGTGGAGCTGTGCCGGCCATGCCTGAGAACAAGAAACAACAGAGGGGAGCCCATCCCAGTGGACACAAAGGTATGTGTAAGCTTGCGAATACTGGCCACAGGTACCTTTCAAAGGCCAACTGGGGATATAATGGGCATCTCACAGGCATCAGCATCCAGGGTACTACACCAGTTTCTGGATGCCATGTTACCACATGCCAATGAGCATATATACTTCCCCAGATCTCAGGAGGAGTTGGCTAGCAATATGCGCCACTTCCATCGTGTGGCACAATACCCGGAGGTACTGGGTGCGATAGACTGTACGCACATACAAATCAAGTCAACACCTGGGGAGCAGGGTAGACGCTACATAAACCGCAAGGGATTCCCCTCCATCAATTGCCAGGTCGTGTGCAATGCACAGGGCATTATCATGGATGTGTGTGCTGGCAGCCCTGGAAACTACCACGACTCCCATATCTGGCATGCCTCACAGCTGTACCAGGTATTCGGCAGGGGGGACATCCCACAAGGCCACCTTGTGGGGGATGCTGGCTATGCACTGGAGTCGTGGATGATGACTGCCATCAGAAATGCACACACACACATGCAAGAATGCCATAATGAGGCACACGCACAAACCAGAATAATCATAGAGCATGTGTTTGGGATGCTGAAATCACGGTTCCGGTGCTTGGATACATCCGGTGGAGCCCTGCAGTAATCTCCAGGCACATGTGCCCACATATTCATAGTATGTGCCATGCTACATAATATGATCCTGCGGAAGCAGCTGCTGCAGGGACATAATGGTGAAGGGCCACAAAGCCCACCACAACTGCCAAGGCCAGTACAGGCACAGAGGGTTCAGGACCATGAACACACTGTGCCAGCCCCAGTAGGCAGACGGAGGCTTACCCAATATGCCTATGCCCTGGCAAAGAGGGAACGTATAGCACATACTCTGACAGCGTAGGCCCCATGGACTGACACCTCCCTACCTGCACACACAGTGAAATGGACGGCACACAAACATGGCCACCCGTAAAGTGTACCGTATGGGTGGCCCCATGTGTGACTCCAACATAGGCAGCACCCAAACACTGCACACCCAACAGCCAGTGGAGCATGGAATGCCAACACCTGAACCGTACGTGGGTCCTACAGCAGATGGCGTTGCTGTATGCTGCCACGTTTGCCGCAAGGTGTATACATATAGACATGTAGATATGTGCATATACAGATATGGAGATAGATATAATTACACACATAGAAATATATGTACACATACACATATAAGTACAACAGGTAAGACAGGGAATCAGAGGGATGTAAGGTGACAGAGAAGTAACACGTAATATCTGTACATAGTAAACATAGTGAACGACAACCTGAGCATCCGGGAGGTTTAACAGAAGAGGAAACCGCCACCCATGGAAAGGTCAACATACCGAAATGCATAACCGCGAGTCGGGATGATCGCCAGGCCACAGTACAGTAACAGTACATGTGCGGGTAATACTATGATGATATGAGGGGGGAGGTAGACACTGCCGCCGGTGATGCGGGCCACGCAGGTACTGTGTGCAACCGTCCCTGTGACTGCCGCAGTATGTGTATGTGTGCGGTGAGGGTGCCGTGTGTTTCGCTGTGCGAGTGTAATGTGTGTGCCACTGTAAAATGTGTATGTTGGTGCCATGTGACAGGCGGAGTGGAATAACATGTGTAGGCATACAGTATAGTAACCTTCAGGCGTATGTACACCAGTACTCCCAAAGTAGTACTGAGAGCCCCTCCCTGGCTAGGCGTGTGGCGATGTATAACGATGCAAAGTGAAAATGTCCCAGAATGTATCACAGGAATATACCCCACATGAAATGGAAAGGACGTATGTACAAATCATGACCGTATGTATGACACCGATATGCTAATTGTAAAACGATACGTCGGCAAAGTTACACAGCAATAGGTATGTACCGCGGAAATACGCATGTGCTACCCTGGTACTGATCGTGGCCACATATCGGCCCGTAAACACCGCTGTGTGTTCTACAAGTGTCAAATAAGCAATCGCCACCTGAATAGGTGGCAACCACTAGCAAACAGGCCATCCCAAGTACAGGACCACAATGACTGTAAATATCCGGGACAGAATGCCAAGGGATAGTCGTCACGTACAAACAACCGCAGATATACCACCGATGTGACGGAGGAATACATGCAGGAAGCACACACGCAGGCGATACCAACACCACATGACAACAACACAACCTACACTCCCAGAACAACAGACAAGTAACTGTCAACTCCCCAGGCAGGGATGGAGCACACAGACAAGCATACCGTGTATGTAGAGATGCAAGGCCCACAACCCGTATCCGTCACCTACAACCTCCGATATTCCCCATCGCACATATCAAAGGGATACAAGCCGTAATAGCAGCACAAACATACAGGCAGTCAATGACAGCTGCATAACCGCAACATCTCGTGGGAAACACTATCAACAGCGGATGCATACTTACATCCGTTGTTTAAAGGAATACAACAGCTATGTTACACATCCGAATGCAAAACGCCATCAACAGACACCGTCAGGACAGGGACACCCACATGTCGAACATAATACCATACCCAACACACACAATCCACGGCTAACACCACTGCGAAATGTACCTGACGCCACACATAGCGGCTGCAGTTACACATAACATAACACAATACAGACCATCTCCACGAAGGTAGGGCAAATAGCCAACGCCCAGGTGAGGAATGCAACCATGCCCTAGTTACGACGCGTAATGTACAAATGGAGTAGATGCACAGGTGATATGCGCACAAGTACACACTTAGGAACAGCTATTGGTGTTATGAACCCACATGTTGCAGGTAACGACGGATATAAGGATGACTCCCAGGATATTCAAACCGTATGCTCATACCGAACTACTACTCCAAAACGGATAGAGTGAGAAAATGGAATAGCGATACACACAATGAAAAATGGAAGGAAACACAGACAAGGTATGTAGAACCCACGATATGTACGGGTGTGTAACGCATGATGTGTATGACGAAGCTGTACTGTATGTGAATGGTGTTTGTAAGTAAGGATACTTGTCCATAATGCAGAGAGTGGTGAAAGGTGGTTATGTAGTGCTATCCTTCTGAGCATACCAACGACTGTGGACACCGTATGCACAGCAGTGGGACATCATGTACACAGCCAGGATAACACAAGGGCTGCCACAGGGGGGCATAACACAGAACAATGCCACACCACATGCCGATGCTGGCAGTGGATGTCCAACAAGGAAGTGCCATAGCAGGGGATAGGACATGTATGTATACTGTCACAGTACACATGTGTATGGGCATATACCGTCGATGTCATACGTAATGTGCGCACAACGTGCACGTATGCCTTGCAGTAGGGGATACTATGTCAACTATGTGTAATGTAAAGCTGTCATGGTGGATATGACAGACATCATACACAGTATCACAGGCATATCATGCATAATGGAGTTATGGCCTATTGGTATGTACAATAACAGGATACGTATGGCCTGTACATATGGGACAGAGTAGTAGCATAATAGCCATCCGAAATGGAAGGAACACCAAGTAACCATGGCCAAACGATCTGTAGCAGGTGCAATGTGGGCAACAATGAAGTCCAGCAGGTCCATGTGTAAACACATGTGCAGTGTACACAGTAGTGTCACCTCCCCATGGTAGTGTCCAGTGAACAGCAGAGGTGGTTGTCAACTGCATGTCTACACAGTACTGCTGCTGTGGTGGTACCATGACTATGTGTCACTCAAACAGCAAGGGAGCTATCACATGAACAGTGCCACTGTGTGTCCCTGTGGGATGTGCACAGGACCTATGTTCCACAGCATGGTGTGTGTTGTGTCTGCGGAAGTAACACAGAAGCCCAGCCCATGCAATGTGGCATGTGTGCACAAATCCATGAGTGGTCCGTTCACACTGCCCACTGCAATTGCCATGTATGAGTACTACATGCATCAGTAATGCGGAGGACATGGTCCATGTCAGAACAGAAGACACCCCTGTGTATGTGGTATGCAGATGTGTACAGATGTGTTTCCCGTCTGTCAGCCGCATATGTAAACTGTCTGAGCCTGGTACACATCATGGCATGATAATGCTGTGCCATGTAAAGTCGTAGCCGTTGTGGAAGGTACACCACGAATGTGGTATTGTAACCCTACCCATGTGTAGATGTGTGTATGCCACAGGTACAATGGCTACCTATGTACCAGCATCACACACAGTACAGATAGGTGTGGCCCTGCAGATGTGTACCCATGCCACAGTGGAATACGGTAACCACAGCACCATGTGGGGCATGTGTGTGTGTACAGCAACCATGTACAATTTGATATGCATGTATGGGGACAGTATCCATGTGATACTCAGTGGATGAATGTTGCTATGCAAAGGTGATGTGCATGCACCATGTGTCATGCATCCTGATGCCATGACACCCACATGATGTATCTGCCACATCGACACCCATACGGTTGTTATCAGTATGAGCTGGTGGAGCTATTATGGTGCCAGGTATGTAGATGTGGGATATCTAGGCATGGACAGTACTCTGTGACAGCATGTTGTGTATGTAAGCAAATAGTGAACATGAGGGGCCCCATGACTGAGGACTGTGTAATGCCACATGTACCTGACATGTAGTAGGTAGCATGATATGCTTGCACCACTGTGTGTCCTGTCCAGGAGTCATATAGTCTAACATCCTGAGTCACAGGGTATGATGTGACGGTGGATGTGTACATTGCCAATACCAGAACGTGGAATGGTGCTGAAGGGCAATGTGAGGACAATGTCTGATCTGTTGCCCTCTGTACCACACCAACCACCCATGCAATGGTATGACAGGTGGCCAGCATGTGTATGTGGTGTGCTGTGGCACACAGAAGCCCAACAAGGGTGCTAGTAAAGGCATGGAGGTCATCAATGAGTGCGTGAAGCACGTTTGTGAGGATGTGCCCCAGTGCCATACAGAATGGTCCAGTCATGGGTGTATGAATGCAGTCCCACATGTGCAATGCAGTGCCACCCATGTGTAGTGCGATAGATGCGGCAGTGTGATGGTCAAGGTACACAATGTCCGACAACAGGCTAGCAGTGAATTCAGTGGGCTGGTGTGGAGACACATACCAAACAGGTTGGCGGGACATAACAGCTAGGGAGATCGGAAGGTGAAATTGGGACAGTGTCTTAGGACATAACGTGTGCATGGCAGTACCATGTATGTGTCCACAGGGACACTACGATGTCCATGTATGGATTGCAACCCTGTAGTGAGTGAGAGTGTGTATTGTTGGTAGGTACACCATTGCCTGGCATGTTGCCAACATTATCTCAGTCTGCAATGCCTGGGTGACTGTTGTACGCGACATCGAATGTGGATGTAGCCAAACAACACAGACATACCACCACACTGCCTGAGGACCCACACTGCAATGTGCGGCAGTCATGTGTAGGTAGCTAGCCTTGGAGCATGTGATGGACCACGAGGACCCACCATGGCTGTCAAGTGATGCACCCCACACATGAGAATATACCCACCGTGCAACAGCCTGCACATGTGCCCATACAGCAGATGTGCATGGAACATGACCACCACTGTGGCATCTGTGAAAAGGCCAGTACCACCATGTCTCTGTGTGGAATAGCATGGTCCCTACCATTGCGTACATGCTATGGAAGTGCACTGTGATATGTGTCAGCATAGTTATGTACACTGTCCATCTGCCAGGGTGCCATGCCATTAACAACCCCTGTCAGCAGACGTCAGTAGTACTGGCTGTAGAACACATGTACCATGTATGCTGTGATGGGTGTGTGTCCAGGGTGTGGCTAGCAGGGCCATGAAGCATATATGTTCATCTACCAAAGGGAGGATAACCCCAGGTTTAACACACCAGACACATGGAGGTATTGTGCATGCTGAGGGTAGTGTCAGTATGGTATGTGTTGTGTAATGTGTCACCCAGCTAGGTGGAGTGCATGCCCAAGCATGTGTGGGTACATGGGTGTCCATTCTAGGGAAGTGTGGGTTACTGTCAGCACATGGCAGTAGCAGCTGTCCGAGGCCCAATGTACAGTATGACAACACAGACAGCATGTAACCTGTGGTGTACAGTGTAAGCTCTGTTGCGTGTTACAATGTGTCTAGCGGTCACAAACATGGGTATCTGAACATGGAGCACCTACGATGCATTGTGTTCGGCAAATATCCAGTATGTGTGCAAAACATTGTGTGATGTGGGATCCCTCACCTGTGTGTGTTGCAGTCCAGGTATGTGCCTGGGAGGTATGATCCGTGTACAATCTGTACTTGCAGGTGTGCTGTGCAGAGCATGGAGGCAGGTCCCAGGCACTGCAGATAAATGTGAGTCGTGCACTAGTGTGTGTGCCTTGCTTGTGTGCAGCACAGTGGAAGGTGCAAGCATTGTCCCACATGACCCCATGCCGTGCCTGCCTGTTACAGCCCTGCTGGAGACAGTCATGTGACACCACCACAGAGGCAGTATAGCATGTGAAGATGTACATGTGTGCTCCACACCCCAGGCAGATGTCCGCAGGTCATGTGTGCCACAGCAGTGTGGTCGACCAGGACTGTCATAGTGGTCAGATACCACATGCCTGTATAAGTACAGTATGAGCATAGTCAACAGTTGCAGTGACAGAGTAGGTCAATGTACAGTGTCCCTCTGTTCAGACCACTGCCTACTGTACACTTGGCTAGACACACACCCAGAGGGTGAATATACCAGTGAGCCATCACATGTCCCAGTACACGTAGCCTGTATAATGCCATCACAGGGCGGTCACAATAACATGTGGTATGACAGACATGTTGTACCAGGTGATGTGTCATGTGTGCATATGTTGAGTTGCACAGCCGTTCACACGTCTGCAACATATCAGTGCATGATGCCTAGTGTAACATGATGTGTGGAACTGCACTGTGATCCACAACAGGGTCATCTGAGACAGGTGTGTTGTGAATGGTGTAACCCATGGTTCCACGGGATATACACTGGTGCTGTTGGCTGCCATGCTGGGGGCCACCAGTGGTGCCTGCAGTGGTCATACAGACATACTGCACACATTGTTCTGGCAGGAATGTCCATTGTTGTGGATGATGTGTTACTACGTGAAGGTAGGTGTGTGTTGTGAATGTTACCCATCCAGATGTGACCATCAGGTGCAGTCATGGTTGTCGACAGCATCACACCCATCCACAGCTGTCAGAACCCTGTCCCCAGAATGGGTGTCAGCCGCCCTCGTACTGTGTGACCTATGTGCAGATGGCGGAACACCTCCTACTGGCTGGCTAATAGTGTCATCTAGGAAGGCTATGTGATGGCTGGAATACGCTGTTATAATGTATAATGCTGGTATCCCAATGAAGTACATGGAATCACACACAGTACGCCATGGCTGGCATGTAAACCATGTACAACAATGACTGTGTGACAGACACAAACAATGCGGAGCCATGTTGAACATGCACCCATGAGAACACCAAATGAGGTATGTTGCACATATCGATGTGCAACTGTCAGCTATGGCCATAGCATGGATGTAGACGCATATCCCCCACAGGCAGTACCACGCCATGTAGGTAGGGGGGGCATTGCACGACTACATGTGACAGTTGCTGTACCGCCACATGTACTGCATATCCGTCATGTAGGGGTAGCAGTGATACGTGACTGTCGGACATGCCTGTACATATGATCATGTCCCACAGGATATGTGTTACGTGTGTACAACACGTGTTGTACCGTCATCAAGCTATGAAGTGTATGGCTGCCAGTGTACCTGTGTGACATGTTCTGCAATGGGTGCAAAGGTACGCAGTAGTGCATTGCATGCCCACATGCCCCACACAGGTGCATAGCCTGAACATACAATACAAAGAGGGTGTTGGATCATAGCAACCCACAAGAGGAGATGGGTATGGGTGGCAACCCACTACCACCTGTTCGGGTAAGGTGTGCATGTCCATGACAGATTAGCACCCGAGAAGCTAGCAGTACAACAGTACAGGGTGGCATGCATATATGTTCACTAATACCCCTGTGTGTCCCACCACTGGCCTGTGGACAGACAGACACCAACACAATGTGCAGAATTGACATGTGCACAGCACATCACCGCTGGCTACTGTAGAACAGGCTTACTGTGTAGACATGTGCACAGAAGGTCTGCGCCAGCCACACTCAAACACATTATGTGTCGAACCCCACCATTATTGTAGCCCATGCCACAGACAGATGTTCACGCATCTGTGTATGTACGTCTGAGAATGTCCCTGGCCTAGCAGTATAGCTGTGTCAGTGTTGCGAACAACATACTGAATGGGCTGTGTGTGTGAGGTGTGCGTCATACGTGTATGGTCCGATGGATGATACCATCAGTGCCCCTGCTATGTGAACATCCCTGTCCCCATACATGGATACCTATGCTGTGCCCAACACCATGCTCCCTGTGGGAGGGATGGCGCTGTATGGTGCACCAGCTGACATGGGGGTGGCAGCAGGCACTGGATGTAGACATATGTGGTACCCATGTCAGGCCAGGCAACCATCCATGTGCACGGGATAGCAGTGTGTGGGCACATACAGCACTGTGTTGAACAATATCGCAGCACATAGCACCTGTCAGGGTAATGTGTATGCATGGATGTGCGATACCTGCATGCACCATACACACCCCCACCAAGCAGCGTGCAGCCTACCTTGCAGAAGGCCATTGTCCACACCATGATGATAGACATGTGTAATGTCCATATACACATAGCAATGACATATGGAATGGACAGCCACCCTGCCAATATCAGTACCCCCCAGGTGGGACACATCCCAGTGCCATGTATGTGACATACCCTGCCATACCATGCAGCCCTGCCCAGCAAGGCTGCACATGCTATCACAGTCCTACATGGTGCGATGGACAAATGGCACTTGCACTATCAACCGTCCACAGCAGTAATGTGGCACTGATGCACCCTGTGGTGTCACAGGTGCTGTGTGTTGGTGTGAACAACGTGCGTGCGCACATGCTATGCATGACCTTTCCTGCTAATGTCACATGGTTACACAATGTCCCATGTGTATCACATGTGCAATACAGGTGAGCCGTGGCAGGTTGGCCAACACCCGTACAGTGCTGTGTAGATGTACATGGCACAACACATGCATGTACAGGTGTCCATGTGTATGTGTGCAGTGCCACCGCTGACGTTCATAATGGCCGCGTACCTGATGCCTAGTGACATATACACAGCATCCAGGTGAACAGTAGAACTGTTGTCACATTGGGACACGTGCCAACTGGTATGAACACAGGTGCAGGCAGGTACACATGTCCACAGCAGGCTGCCATCAACATGGTGTGTGTGCAGTGTGATGAGTTGACACACAGATATGATTTGAAACCCACTGCTTAATGGTATGACGGCAACACGTCAGCTGTGTCACTGCCATGATGCATCGCAGAGATTACTGTGCAGATGTTGTACATGTCATAGCAATGTATGTCCAGCAGTATGCCAGTACATCAGTGTAAATGTGACCTGTCACCATCATTATGTCTTACAGATAATGCCACGTTCCCGGCTGCCAGCCTTCAGCCGCCAGGAGGATGATGTGATTATACCGTTGCTCCACGACAACTACGAGCTACTATTCAGCCATGTGCCACAACAAGCACAGCAGTGGGACGACGTGTGGCAGGATATGCGCAGGTGGGTGAACAACGTGGGTGGCAACAACCGCACCTACCAGCAGATCCGCCGACACTGCACATACCTAATATGGCACGCAAAACAGCGTGCTGCCGCAATCGCCAGAGAACAAGGTGGGACAGGTGGTGGGCCACCAACCCAGCACCCACTCACACACACGGAGGAGCTCCTGGCCAGTCTGGGGACACCCAGGGAACAACATGCAGAAACACTCGCTGCCATCGTGGAGGTGGGTGTCTCCCAACCAACGAGCCTGGAGCTGCCTGGTAAGTCAGTCTTGCATGTGTGTATGATAACTGACATAGGTGTGGGTGTCATAGTACACCACATAATGTACCAACACATGCCAGGTATATGGCCACACAAGTTGCATACTACAGTATGCTACGTTGTGTTTGCAGACATGTGCATAACACATGCTACCACACAGGTACATGATGTGACATGCACAGTGCTTACTGTGGCTACAGTAATGGATAATGTGTATACTGTTATGTCGCCCCTATACAGGTACCTCTGGCGTGTCGCACAGCCATGGGTCCGTCGCAGGTGAGACTGTTGCTAGTAATAGGCATGTTACAGTGTATAGATATTCCCCATGTGGCCAGGTATGACATGCACACCTGGGTCTGCTCCAGTCACGGTATACAGGTTGCATGACCCGACACACACACCACCCATGTACAGTAGATACAACCGTTAGTATACACCGGCATGACACCACATAACCCATCGGTGTGATATGTGCAGTCAGCTATGCATACAATGGTGGAGGTGTTCTACAATGGCTGCATGTGTAGTATGCATCGGAATGCCATTTGCGGTACGCACACAGTACCACATAGTGAGCTGTGATCTGGCCAGCACACAGGTGTTACCAATGTGACCTATGCCCCTGCATTGTGTGCACACGTAGTGACATGGCACATGACATGTCCCATGCATGTGGTGTTCTGTCTGCAACATTGTCACACCATTACATGACCTATGCACGACATAGCAGACATCCACAATGTCTGCATAGCCTTCAGGATTGTGACACCTCAGACTAGTATGGGTGTATGTCACATGGGCCACCACAGGGATGTGTACATGATGCCCATTACACACAATTGTCCATGACCCAGTCAAACATGGCCATGGGTGATACCCACAGGCATGTTGCCACACAGTACATCTGCAGTGGGTAGTCACCGTTGCACCCTGTCCACACATAGTGCGATCATAGCTGTAGTGGACCCCCTGTGTATCTGATGTGGTACACCAGACAAATGAAATGTCTGTCTGCAGCCACTGGAGGTGCCACCAATGTCTACCATATACGTGCTGTGGAACAGCATGACTGTGTTGCAGACATGGCAATGCAATGCGTCCATGTTACGCATCGCACAGAAACATACCTGTGTCTTGCTGCCATGCAGTGGCACAGTGCCCGTACTCCCCACTGTACAGCTATGTACACAGCTCACACCAACCACACCTGCACAGACATCCTTGTTACACATGCATTCTATCTGTAGCCTGTACACATAACACTGCACTGTGACGTCCAGTTTGATGTGGTGCATGTGGTGGGCACCATTGTCACATGTCCACATGTCATCGCACATGTTGGCGGAGTACATGACAAAGTGACGCCGCCATGTGTACTGTTAACCCGCCTGTGGCCACACGGTGTATCACGATGATGCATGCAAACTACCATGAATGTGTGTACTGCATGCCTACTGAAATGACACCTGCTTGATGTAGTGTGCACCCCAGGGCAGTATGCATACTACCACTATTAATGTCTGGCCTGCATTCACTGAGCTGTGGTGTGGGAATGCTGCATGCCATCTGCAATATCACATGCATGATGTGTCTGCATGTGTGTGTCTGCGTGTGTGTGTGTCAGCGTGTGTGTGTCTCCGCATGTGTGTGTGTGTGTGTCTGTGTGTGTGTCTGCGTGTGTGTATGTGTGTGTGTGTCTGCATGTGTGTCTGTGTGTGTGTAATGTATCTTACAGTATGTCATTGTATTCACAGGTGCTGTAGGTGCGTTCCCCTCCTGCGGTCCATCTGATGCTAGTGTCCCCACAGATACTAGCGGTGATGACCATATGCATGAGGCACAGGCAGGGTCGTCACGGGCAGAAGCTGTGCCATTGATTAACATCCCACCTATGTCCCCTTCATCTCCGCACACGGTTCAGATGCTGACACATATCAAATCACCATTGCCCATAGAGGAAGGACAGTCAGCGTCTGTTGGCATTGAGCAGGAATGTGTGGTGGCTACAGAAGGTGCGGGTACACACCATGTTGCCAGTGTAATGACTGGTGATGTGCCACACAGGCATGTGGCTGGTGCTGCTCGTAGGAGGAGCTCTGGTAGACATGCACCTGCCGTACAGGATGCAGCAGCTGGTATCACCAGACACATGTTCCAGACTGTAATGGCGGCACAGGCACGTGCTGAACGGCAGAAACAAGAAGGGCAGAGGCTGCAGAGGGCCGCAATCCGTTCCCTAAATGAGAACATCCAGTCATTGGCGAATGCTCAACAGCAGCTTGCCGATGTTCTGGATAGGCGATTAGGTGAGATGGTTGGAATCCTCGACCGAGGCATGTCAATCCACGAGCGTGAGCTGTCTGTGCTGGAACATCTGGTAGGGGTGAGGCGTAGGTCACGTGGCCATAGGCCAGCAACACCACCTAGTGCAGGTCGACGTGTGCGTGCCACCTCTCATGCCCACTCACACAGTGCTGGTAGCAGCAGCAGTGCAGCTGGTGCTACACCAACCACACCAGGACACAGCAGGCCATGTGGACGTGGCCCTGGCTGGTCCCAGCGTGGACACGGTTCCAGTGGACATGTGTCATCGGAGAGTGGCCACTCCATACCTCCACCCGGTAGTGCCCATGTGACCCCAGGCAGGCACGGGTCACGTGGCCGCAGGCGGACACAGTGAGCCATACAACCTGCACTGTACAGTCTGGGGCTGCCAAGTATACCCCGTGTAGGCATCACAGATGGCTGAACTGTGTACACACATTCCCACACACAGCAGACACAACTGTAGGGCTTCACCACATCCACATGCATTCTGCACAGTCATGCCCAGTAAATGCACCGGCCCTTACATACACACATGATGTCATCCATTGGTACAGCCTATGCCCCCGGCACACATATCACCCTGTGCATATGATGAAGCCTCTGCCGCAGCACTGTCATCCACACCATTGGTGCATGGTTATGCAAACATATTCTGATGCACAGGGTGGACAAGATAGTGAGAGGTGTATATGATACCTGTGTCCGCATAGTGCGTGATGTGTATGTTGCAGTGGTTGTGTATGACAGGTGACAGGTGTGTATGTGACGTGGGTTGTGTACTGACATCATGCAGCAGACATACCATGTAGTGCAGGTGCAGCATACATTGATCTGTGTAGACGGTATGTGTGACGGTTACATGTGTAGCACCATGCTGGTTCTGTTAACCTGTATGCCAAATATGGTGTACTTGCATGTGCCTACTGGGAGCACTGTCATCAGTCCCCCACGTGTAGCTGTGGGTTACCCACAGGCACATCTGGCAATATCAGCATACCACAGGTACCCGCAAACCTGCATGGACCCCTACATAGGTACATAGGCGCATAGGTACATACCAGGCTATGTGCCCTACAGCATGTGTAAGCCTAGCCAGAGTGTGTGTGGCTTTCACCACCCCTTAGGATGAGGATACTACATCCATCGGTCCACTGTCCCTCTGTCCAGCAGTGACAAAGAGATGATGCCTGGCGCATACCTACGATCACACATCCACACATCAGGATTACTCTTGGACAAAGTCAGTCAGGGGCTCTGCTTCACATGGGCTGGGAATCTTTTCCATGTTGTAGGGGGTCTCTGGGCGATGACCCTGTCCCCCCAGCACGTCCTATTTATGTCCGTGTTGAGGTTTCTGTCAGTTGCTTCTGTGCCCGTGTTTGTTTGGAGCCTAGGAGGTGGAACATGTCCATGTCACCCAGGTCGGACATGGCCGTGTATGTCAGGCACAGATCACCACAGAGCAGACGGGCTGAGAAGGTATACAGCCGGAGTCCCCTCGGTCGGGCAGCGTGTGACATATGTCTCAGCACCTTTATCCCTGTGTTGTGGAACATTTGAGGTCCTTCTGAGTGCTGCAGGTGTCAGGTTAGGTACATTCCAAATGTGGCGTTGTACGCAATCATTGGTCTGATGTGTGAAGAATACAGGGGTACAATGACCTCCCCTGATGTGGATGTGAATCCCTTCATGACCAGGTGGGCACAGTGGAATGTCTTCCCAACCACAATGGCAATGTGAGCGTCGAGAGAGGTTACCGACAGGTTTGGTACCCATGTCCCTCATCACGTCCACCATGTTTAATGGATTACCACCTATATGGTAAGTCGGGGTGAACATGTCTTTCCCAAAGGGTAGGTCTATACCTTCCCTGGCATGTAGCATCAGGCCATGGCTCTGGCACCAGTTATCCATTTCTATGAGACCCCAGGTGGATGTCCGTGTCTGATGGGGTGTTGAGTATGGTGGCCAGTGTGCAGTCATCTGCATACCTTGTCTGCCACAATCCCCCTATGTTTGCATGCACATTGGAAAGTTGAATGCCGAACAGGAGGGGGCCCAGGACTGAGCCCTGTGGGCCACCACTCGGGGCCAGCTTGGAGTCTGACATGGCACCAGGAACACAAACCCTGTGGGGTTTGACCTCCATCCAGTTGGCAAACCATCGTGTGACATATGTCTCCACATCTACGCTGGTGAGCCTTTCTATGATGCCCACGTGGAGTGTGGTTTGAACGCTCCCGCCAGGTCATGGTAGTCTGTGCAAACCGACGTACCCCCATCAATGGCCTTAGTGACTCCTCCAAACAGGTCGACCAGGTTTGGGAGGCAGGATCGGCCCTTGACTAAGCCGATGTGGGTATGTTCCGGTATTTGCTGTACACCAATGTCTTTATTTATGGGCTCCAGTATGGACCTCCCCACAGCTTTGCAGACAAGGCTTGTCAAGCTGATAGGGCAGGGATGTCTAGAGTCCATAAGAGCACTACCCTGATGTAGTGGGACCACAGTTGCCATATGCCATCCATCAGGGACGTAGCCCGTAGTAAGGCTAAGATGAAACAGCAGCCTTATGTGCGGGGTGAGGGCCTCAATGAGGTTGTGTAGCACACAGCCGGGGACACCATCTGGTCCCATTGATGCTGTGTTCACTGCTTAACAGATATCAGCTCTCTCCTGGGCATACGGGATGTTTGGGAGGCTAGACTCTGGTGGGATGGATATGTCCCCTCTTGGGGGGGGGAGGGAGGGTGGATGTATGCATGGAACATGTCCGCTGGTTTGTTGACAATGTCTGTGGGTTCAGTGATCATTGTACCATTCTGGAGTAATTCCGGCCATAACTGTGTGCTTCCACCCATGTTCCTACCATAGCTAAGGAAGGCACTATGGTTGGCTTATGTGTCCTTTGCAGTACCAGTCCCACAGGCGGCCTTGGATGATTGTATGAGTGATCGTATGTTAACGCCGGTATTAATCAGTGATGCCTTCCCTGGTACTGATATTGCTCTGTCATGTATTAGCTCTCAACTCTTGTTGTACAGTTTGTCAATGGCTGGGGTCCACCAGACCATGTGCCTGCCTTCAGTGGACAAGGTCCTGATGTTATCAGGATCGCTTGGTGCAGACATTCCTGGGGGTGCTCATAGAAGGCATTTGTAAGGGTTTCATCAGTGTGGCCTGTGTTTACCACTGGCATGAAGGCCTTGTAGGGTACCACACCGGTCGTATGACGTGTGTGGTTCGCTGTGGAGAGGTCGTCACTGTGGTCTCCCATGCCGGTGTTGGGTGCAGGATGCGGATCTCCAGTGAGTTCACTATATGGTCTGACCACACCATTGAGGGATGTACATCCTGTGTGGAGCATATCGTCCCCATGTGTGATGATCAGAACTAGTATACTTCCCCCCCTTGTGGGTATGGTGCATGGTTGTTCCACAGCATTCAGGTGTATGAACACCTGGGACCTTTGGTGTAGGGTGTTGTGTCCTGGGTAATGTTCCCGGTCTATGTATGGGTGGTTGATGTCACCCAATATGACGGTGTTGTGAGAGCATTCACACTCACCAGTGTCTTCAGGAAGGCTGTGCAGGTATCCTGGGTTTGGGAGGGTGGTCTGTAGCATGCAACAATCTGTAGGGCAGTCCTACCCATGGTTAATTGCACCTGGATATTCCCCGCTGCTACGTGCATTTCTGCCAACCTGGAGGTGTGTGTATCCTTCATGGAAATGGAGACTCCCCCTCCTTCTGTGTTAGGTCTGGGTTATGGTCCTGAATGCATGATATGGGGTATGACCCGATAGTGCTGGGGTGCTCTCAGCAGCCCTGATCAATGTTTCAGTCACAGCACTGACATCGATGTCCTCCATACTGAGGAGGGCATTTGAGGGTGTGCAGCTTGGGCGTAGACCACTGGCACTGAGCAGTATTACCCTGTCTGTTCTCCAGGTTTGTAGTGTAGGGTGGTAGGTTTATCATTCCAGCCTTGCCTGCAGTGGGCACTGTGGGGGTGGCAGGTGCCTTAGCCAAACCCTTGAAGACCAGGGGTGACAGGTGCGAGCCATACCTTGCAAAGGGGCGTGGCATGCCAAGCATGTCATCCCAGGTATGAGGAATCTGGATCCCCTCAGACTGACACCGGTAACCAGGCACATTATCAAGGGTGACCACTTGGAGCCAGTATAGTGGCATCATACTTGATGAGGGTGGGATACTGCCCAGGGTCAGGGACATGCCGGCCTGGGCTACACAATCTGAGTGGCCCTCTATGTCTCCTTTAATGTATCCCAGGGTGGTATGTCTCCAGTCATTGACACCAGCATGGGCAATGACCGCGTCATACCTCTACATGCTGCGGAGTGACCTGAGTGCGTGTGTTATGTGGCGGATTCCAGCGCCCGGCAGGCAGCCTACTGTGATCATTCCCTTGTTCAGTCTGGTGGGTGGGACGTCGGTGTGTCTGACAGTGGCGTCACCCATTACAAGTGTGTCTGGCAGTGTGTGTGTTGCCTTTGGGGCTCTGACAGTTTAGCACACTGACGTTGAGAACTTTGTGTTGCATGTCCTATGTCTTGTGGAGGCAGTTGCTTGTGTGTCTGCTTCAGAGGGCTCGTTAGGTTCGTGACATGTTTTAACAGTGCCTCCAGGTATGTCTTAGTGTGTTCATGTGTTTGATTAGCATTTGCGATAGTCACATGTGACACTGGGTTTGTGGTGTGCATGGTGTCCTTCCCCTCCCACTTGGTCTTGCCAGTCATGGTTTGAGAGAGCACAGCCCGCTGTCTGGCTATATAGTTGCGTCTGTCACATGTATTATGTTCATTGGGGGAGGTGCGGCTTGTCCGTGTCCATGAGGCACCTGTAACAGTGTCCAGGACGCCCAGATTCACCATCTGAACAGGAGAGGTCACTAGCAATTGACCCTTCAACATGCCAGAGAACGTGAATGCATTTGCTGTATAACCGGGTCAGAAGGCACCTATAGGGAAGTGGGTACACAAGGGGATTCTAGGCCAGTGTAGTACTCCATTTAGTATACATGTACTTTGCCTATGTAGGAATACTATGGGAGCAGGTGCAGAGCTTTTGTGATATAGAGAAGAGACAGTCGGGATTGCAAGAAGAGAGGTTATACACATAAACCTGCGGAGCACGGAGCCGGATACAGTGTAACGTTGCTTACACGGTACATGACGCACATGTCCACACATATACTGCACCTGACACCTGTGGTCGGTGCCACAGGCTACGGTGGACAGAGACATCACATACATGGCATGACACAGTACAGGTATGGTGACATTCTGCAGGTGTCGTAAGCAGTGTGCTGGCTACTGACCGCAGGTGTCACCTGTCAGCTGTGGTGCACTGTGTGCAGCAGTTGGATGCTGTACCGGTACAGGAATATGCCCGCATTCATGGTGCGTACACCTCTATGGCACACACCCCATTGTGTGCAGATGGGGACACCTGTCTGTGTGGTCAGCACCCTCACAAGACAATGCACCCACGCGCCATGCCACAGGGGGTGGTCTTGCACAGGTGGCCAGTAAGGCTCACAGGTATGGCATTGACAGGGCTGTACAATGCAGCACCAGTACGGGATGGTCACCCTGTGTGGTCAGTGTCCAGTCATAACACTATAACTGCATACACCCTCACAACAGGCAGCAGACATACACACATGTTGACACACTAACATGGTGGTGGCCACACATGTCTACACGGAGGGATGACGTGTTGCATGTACTGCACCATCCACATCGATGCACCCCACACTGAGGTAGGTACAGATCTCTACCATGGTGTACAGTGATGTGTGGCACGTGGCACATAGTCCCCCCGATCTGTGGCATACATGGGCACACATTCCTGCACACATGTTGGTGCTAGGAATGCCACACCCACTACATGGGATATGTGCAGGCGTGCAGTGGTATGTGGTGCATCCTGCGTACTACCACTGTATCTGGCAGCTGTGCCAATATCTGCACTTGGGAGGTGGTAGGGGTTACAGTGGCAATGTGACATATGGTCGATCACGCATGGCCGATGGGTATGCATCATGGCAGCGCTGTCATGTAAAGGCGACATAGCAGACTGTATGCACATGGCAGGGTAGGATGGTGTGTGACACACCTGTGACCAGCACCTGCACACATGCATGTGGACAGGTGTTTAAACACATGGTGTACACACAGACTGCCATGTGTGCTGTTACTGTGCCACCATATGACGGCCCCCATGATGGGTATGCATGTGGTAGGGGGTTGCAACTGTGTTACAGACACCGGACACCGCTCATGCACGGCTGCACCGTGCACAGTACACGTGTCACATGTATCCCCTGTTGCCATGTGTGTATGCATTGCTACGTTGTGACATGTGTGTCAACATACATGGAACATGGACTGTGGTATGGTATCACAGCTGTCACAGGCAAACTGTACAAGGGTATGTGTCCCAGTGAACACTGCTACACCCTGTAGGGGGTGCATACCACAGACATGTGTCCGCCTTCCCTTCGTGTGTGTATTACCGCGTACGCCTGTGTTATGCATGTGGTACATCACAGGCTTCATATGTGTCCTGCGTGCAGTCCATGCACACAGCCAGGAAATCACATATGTGACATATCCGGACATTGTTTCACTGTGGTACAGCCGCAGTCATGTGTCATATCTGTGTCAGGCCCGTGGTATGTGTGGAGCATGCCTGTCCGTGTATACCGGTATGGGTGGACTACATCACACCTGTGGGATCATTGCTAGTACATGTGTACTCTGCACGATGGACGTACACTGCCACATAGTCTTCTGGACATATGTCACATGCAGTTGCTGGACCGTGAGGCATACTGCTGCACCAATGACATGGTGCTGGCATAGCAGCTACAGTGTTCACTACAGTGTGTACATGTTCAGCCTGCACCTGTGACGCCTGTGCTATCATCTGTGTGTGTACATGTGACTGCATGTGTGTCCACCCTGTGCGTGTGTACGGGTTTACCTGGCCGTGACTTGCGGTGTTTGCACTCCGTCTGCATGCTGGATGGCGCGTAGCACATACTACGTGTGTGAGCATGGCCGGGTTGCTGTTGTGTGGGTGGACACACACGACGGTCCACATTCTGCCTCCCATGCCATCGCCCCATGTGTATGCATGTCTGCACTGTGCAGATTCTAAGTGTCTGAGCATGCCCAGTAAGCAGCTGTGTAGATGGACACACAGTACAGTGCACACCGCGCCCGTCTGCATTGATACCCCGTGTGCATGCCTGTTTCCCCTTCGCAACTGCCACATCTGTGACATGGCCGGGTTGCTGTTGTGTGGGTGGACACACACGACGGTCCACATTCTGCCTCCCATGCCGTCGCCCCATGTGTATGCATGTCTGCACTGTGCAGATTCTAAGTGTCTGAGCATGCCCAGTAAGCAGCTGTGTAGATGGACACACAGTACAGTGCACACCGCGCCCGTCTGCATTGATACGCCGTGTGCATGCCTGTTTCCCCTTCGCAACTGCCACGTCTGTGGCATGGTCGGGTTGCTGTTGTGTGGGTGGACACACACGACGGTCCACATTCTGCCTCCCATGCCGTCGCCCCATGTGTATGCATGTCTGCACTGTGCAGATTCTAAGTGTCTGAGCATGCCCAGTAAGCAGCTGTGTAGATGGACACACAGTACAGTGCACACCGTGCCCGTCTGCATTGATACCCCGTGTGCATGCCTGTTTCCCCTTCGCAACTGCCACGTCTGTGGCATGGCTGGGTTGCTGTTGTGTGGGTGGACACACACGACGGTCCACATTCTGCCTCCCATGCCATCGCCCCATGTGTATGCATGTCTGCACTGTGCCGATTCTAAGTGTCTGAGCATGCCCAGTAAGCAGCTGTGTAGATGGACACACAGTACAGTGCACACCGCGCCCGTCTGCGTTGATACCCCGTGAGCATGTCTGTCTCCCCTTCGCAACTGCTAGGTGTGAGAGGCATGGCCAGTACACCATTCGGGGGTACACACTACAGTCGGCACCGATGTCTGCTACTAGGCGTGTAGCCATGGCCAATGACATCCTGCATAGCCATGGTGACCATCCAGGTGACTCATATGTGGTTGTTATGCCACAATGGCTGCCTACATCCTGCCGCGGATGCCGGATGCCCTCTCATAGGGTATACTGTATGTGGTGCATCCCGTATTCATGTCGTGATGTACTGCTCCGTAGTTAGTTGGTATTCCCGACTGCAGCACTACCGTGTTACTGTACGGCCACCTTGGGATGGTAACATGCTGTGTGACTGCGCACTCTGTCTTCATTCCCTATCGGCTGCCTTGCCTCTGCAGATGGTACCACCCACCTAGGGGTATGCCTCCTGACAGTGCTGTGCTCAGTAATCTCGGTAGCGCGTTCTGTAAATGCATCATGCTGTAGTGTGTTCATGTAGGTAGGCGTAGGTTCGACTCCCAGCCCTTCCGTGTGTGTGTGTGTGTGTGTGTGTGTGTGTGTGTGTGTGTGTGTGTGTGTGTGTGTGTTTCCAGCTGCCTCTGCAGATGAACATGCTTTTAGACGCTTCACAACACATACCTTGGCTATTGTCAGCTATTCCCTTACGGATGATGTCACCCGCCTAGAAGTATGCCTCTGACAGCATTGTGCTCAGTAATCTCGGTAGCGCGTTCTGTAAATGCATCATGCTGTAGTGAGTTCATGTAGGTTGGCGTAGGTTCGACTCCCGGACCTTCCTTGTGTGTGTGTGTGTTTCCAGCTGCCTCTGAGGATGAACATGCTTTTAGATGCTTCGCAACAAATACCTTGGCCATTGTCAGCTATTCCCTTATGGATGATGTTACCCGCCTAGAAGTATGCCTCTGACAGCACTGTGCTCAGTAATCTCAGTAGCGCGTTCTGTAAATGCATCATGCTGTAGTGAGTTCATGTAGGTAGGCGTAGGTTCGACTCCCGGACATTCCCTGTGTGTGTGTGAGGTGTGTGTGTGTGTTTCCAGCTGCCTCTGTGTATGAACATGCTTTTAGACGCTTCACAACACATACCTTGGCTATTGTCAGCTATTCCCTTACGGATGATGTCACCCACCTAGAAGTATGCCTCTGACAGCACTGTGCTCAGTAATCTCGGTAGCGCTTTCTGTAAATGCATCATGCTGTAGTGAGTTCATGTAGGTAGGCGTAGGTTCGACTCCCAGACCTTCCCTGTGTGTGTGTGAGGTGTGTGTGTGTGTGTTTCCAGCTACCTCTGCGGATGAACATGCTTTTAGACGCTTCGCAACACATACCTTGGCTATTGTCAGCTATTCCCTTACGGATGATGTCACCCGCCTAGAAGTATGCCTCTGACAGCACTGTGCTCAGTAATCTCGGTAGCGCATTCTGTAAATGCATCATGCTGTAGTGAGTTCATGTAAGTAGGCATAGGTTCGACTCCCGGACCTTCCCCTTGTGTGTGTGTGTGTGTGTGTGTGTGTGTGTTTCCAGCTGCCTCTGTAGATAAACATGCTTTTAGACGCTTCACAACACATACCTTGGCTATTGTCAGCTATTCCCTTACGGATGATGTCACCCACCTAGAAGTATGCCTCTGACAGCACTGTGCTCAGTAATCTCAGTAGCGCGTTCTGTAAATGCATCATGCTGTAGTGAGTACATGTAGGTAGGCATAGGTTCGACTCCCGGCCCTTTCCCGTGGGTGTGTGTGTGTGTTTCCAGCTGCCTCTGTGGATGAACAAGCTTTTAGACGCTTCGCAACACATACCTTGGCTATTGCCAGCTATTCCCTTATGGATAATGTCACGCGCCTAGAAGTATGCCTCTGACAGCGCTGTGTTCAGTAATCTCGGTAGCGCGTTCTGTAAATGCATCATGCTGTAGTGAGTACATGTAGATAAGCGTAGGTTCGACTCCCGGCCCTTCCCCATGTGTGTGTGAGGTGTGTGTGTGTGTGTTTCCAGCTGCCTCTGCAGATGAACAAGCTTTTAGACGCTTCACAACACATACCTTGGCTATTGCCAGCTATTCCCTTACGGATAATGTCACGCGCCTAGAAGTATGCCTCTGACAGAACTGTGTTCAGTAATCTCGGTAGCGCATTCTGTAAATGCATCATGCTGTAGTGAGTACATGTTGGTAGGCGTAGGTTCGACTCCCAGCCCTTCCCCGTGTGTGTATGAGGTGTGTGTGTGTGTTTCCAGCTGCCTCTGTGGATGAACAAGCTTTTAGACGCTTCGCAACACATACCTTGGCTATTGCCAGCTATTCCCTTACGGATAATGTCACGCGCCTAGAAGTATGCCTCGGACAGCGCTGTGTTCAGTAGGTAGGCGTAGGTTCGACTCCCGGCCCTTCCTCATGTGTGTGTGGGGTGTTTGTATTCACAGCTTTCCTAGTAGAGTGTAGTTATTTTAGACGCTTGGCAACACATACCTTGGCTATCGGTGGCTATTCCTTTACGGATGTTGTCACCCACCTGGACATGTGCCTCTGATGGTGCTGTGTTCGGTGGTCCACGTAGCGCGTTCCATACCTGTGTCATACTGTTGTGCGGTTGGGTATGTGGGGGTGTGGTCAATCACCATGCCTGCCAGATGTGTGTGTGTGTGTCTATGCTCCCAGCCGCATGGGCTCATAGGGTATGGCTTTAGAGTTTCCGCAGGACACTCATATCCTGCTGCCATCTCTGTGTTTGTGGATGGTGAGACGCAGCTTGTGGACTGCCTGTGTGCCTGCTGTGGTTGGCGACCTCCGTAGCGTGTTCTCCACGTGCACCCTGCTATGGTGTGGTGGGGTGGTGCTGTGTACGTTACACTCACGGCCTTGCCACATGTGTCCGTCTGTATCTCTGTCGTTGTATATCTACATACCTATGTTGTGCCCATAGCGCTGCTCTTGCATGGACAGCTGTCTGTCCCATGTATCGCATATTTGCATGGCTGACACATAGAACTGTGGTACGATGCATATCCACTCATTGTCCATGCAACGTCCGTATTCCAGAACACCCTAGAGACATCTGCTGGATATCGTGGCAGACAGCTATCCTTGCTGTACTGACACGCCATAAACCTTGTGTATAATTGCCTATTTATGGTGTGTGTATGTCTAACTGTGCTGTATGCATGGTCGTGTGTGTGTCCCGCTATAGCCATCTGTGCAGGTGTCGCCACTATGGGTAATCCTTGTGAACCGCTGTTTCATGTGCACTTCTGCACATACCTGCAGACCGTACTACCCCTCCTACGGCAGTGGCCTTAGATCGACCGCTGCCCTAGGCTATAGGGCTCCATGGCACCCACCACCACAACACATGGTGCCCCCATCCTGGTGTACCTACATGACATCCCTACTAGACAGGTGGCCCTACTAGTGCGGCGCCCTAGGCAGCCGCAGGATTGGCGTATGCCTATGGCCGGCTATGAGCACATCACAAGGCATACGTTTACATTCAGTGTTTTACGAAGGCTAGGTTATAATACGAGAGGGGGGACCTCATCAACTATGCTTTAGAATGTGGATATAGATGGATTATTAGGTGGAGGGTTGACCACACACCAGGGCTGACTGATGAAACACTGATGAAGCCTCTTTTGAGAAGCAGGTGGCTTAAACCCCCGTAACAGGAATGTAGTTTAGGTACAGATATACAGTTAACACACATTAGTCCACTCTTTCAGTTGTTTACCACTGTATTACATTGATATGATATACATATCTTCTATATATATTGTTAGATCTTTGATTGATGAGTATTAGGCATAGTACAATATCATATAATACATGTGTTAGTAGGATGTTTTTGGAGATGTTAATATATGTGTGTGTAGTTAACATTGCGTTTGTGCTTTATATGCTGTGGTTAAATGTTCATTGTTTGCTGAGAAATTGACCAATGAAAGTGTAAGGGGGGATATTTAAAGCCTGGATGCTTTTATGTTATGTGTAAGTCTGACGGAGCCTACGGGTGAAAGCGCTTACATGTCTATGAAGGAACCTTTGTATACCATTTGTGACCTGTCCAGGACAATGTCTACGTTGACTGTTTCATCTACCTATGTGTGTTTTGGATTGTGTGCCATAAGGTGCCAGCGGTTCTTTGATGTTGATTAGGTATATTCCATGGTCAATTGACATTAATCCTATTAATTCACTGAAGGATGTTCTTTATAAGTGGGAATGCCATAGTTTAACCATCCTATGACCTTCCTAGCTGAAGTTGTTATTGTGCCATTGGTATGTGTTCCACAGGTCGCCCATTTGTTCCGCGGTATGGAAGCGAGTGATCCCCATTTTGGTGCTGGCAGATTGAGTGCTGTGTACGCCGGTATTCGCACGGCGGTCTGACTTTGTATGGGGAGTGTCTACTGTAGTCCCTATCTGTATTTCCTGTGTTATGCCTTACTGTAGCTGTGTAATTCCACCAGGTTTGCAGTTATGGGTGCCATCTTGGTCGTACGCTTGTCCATCCATGGGAATTGCCTACTGGACACTAGTATAGGGCAGTACACATTTCACACCTGCATTTAGCATTATCCGGTGGATGCTTTGCATTATTAGTGGGGAGTAAGGCATGTGCTATACCCACATCCCTCCGACGGGGTGGGACAACGGATTATCTGCCAAACAACACCGAGCCCCATTTCTGCATACCCACGATCTCAAGGCTGCAACCCTCGATGGTACCCATTACACATCCTTCATGTGTGCGGGACTGGGATGTGGACGCACTTCTATGGACTCGACCATCTGGGGATTTCTGCTCATATGTCCTGCATTTCATGGACACTTGTCATCAACCTTAAACACGCTGGTGGTGCATATGTCTAGCTGTGCCGTAGTCACGGCTGTTACTCCTTCAGGGTCACTCGCTCGCAGCTCATAGATATTGCATAGGGTTAAATTTTTGGGGTCCTACAATGGACACCAATGTGCATATGTAAAGTGTAGAACTTGTTGGACTGTGTCCATCTGGCCAGTGGTTTTGACTGCTGCTGTATGTTCCTCAATCGTGGATGTCTGTTTGGCTACCCATATTATGTAGTGATACGAAATCCAGGTCTTTCAAAACTGAAACCAAATGGTGTACATACAAAGATGCAGGTTAGCAACTGCTTTAAATAATCCTCAGAAGTCACAACAGGAAATATCCGCCACTGTATTGTCAAAATAACACCACCATAACATGTAGATCCTATGAATTAATTGAAGGATGTTCTTTATAAGTGGGAACGCCATAGTTTAACCATCTTATGACCTTCCTAGTTGACGTTGTTGGTGTGCCATTAGTATGTGTTCCACAGGTCGCCCATTTGTTCCGCAGTATGGAAGCGAGTGATCCCCATTTTCTTGCTGGCAGATTGAGTGCTGTGTACGCCAGTATTCGCACGGCAGTCTGACTTTGTATGGGGAGTGTCTACTGTAGTCCCTATCTGTATTTCCTGTTTTATGCCTTACTGCAGCTGTGTAATTCCACCAGGTTTGCAGTTATGGGTGCCATCTTGGTCGTACGCTTGTCCATCCATGGGAATTGCCTACTGGACACTGGTATAGGGCTGTACACAGTTCACACCTGCATTTAGCATTATCCGGTGGATGCTTTGCATTATTAGTGGGGAGTAAGGCATGTGCTACACCCACATCCCTCCCACGGGGGACAATGGATTATCTGCCAAACAACACCGAGCCCCATTTCTGCATACCCAGGATCCCATGGCTGCAACACTCGACGGTACCCATTACACATCCTTCATGTGTGCGGGACTGGGATGTGGACGCACTTCTATGGACTCGGAACTCTGGGGATTTCTGTCCATATGTCCTGCATTTCATGGGCACTTGTCATCAACCTTAAACACGCTGGTGGTGCATATGTCTAGCTGTGCCGTAGTCACGGCTGTCGCTTCTTCTGGTAGAACGATAACAGCTGTATGATATTCCATACGTATCAATTTTTGGTCCTACAATGGACACCAATGTGCATATGTAAAGTGTAGAACTTGTTGGACTGTGTCCATCTGGCCGGTGGTTTTGACTGACCTTCCTAGTTGACGTTGTTGGTGTGCCATTAGTATGTGTTCCACAGGTCGCCCATTTGTTCCGCAGTATGGCAGCGAGTGATCCCCATTTTGGTGCTGGCAGATTGAGTGCTGTGTACGCCGGTATTCGCACGGCGGTCTAACTTTGTATGGGGAGTGTCTACTGTAGTCCCTATCTGTATTTCCTGTGTTATGCCTTACTGCAGCTGTGTAATTCCACCAGGTTTTCAGTTATGGGTGCCATCTTGGTCATACGCTTGCCCATCCATGGGAATTTCCTACTGGACACTGGTATAGGGCTGTACACATTTCACACCTGCATTTAGCATTATCCGGTGGATGCTTTGCATTATTAGTGGGGAGTAAGGCATGTGCTATACCCACATCCCTCCCATGGGGCGGGACAATGGATTATCTGCCAAATAACACCGAGCCCCATTTCTGCATACCCACGATCCCATGGCTGCAACCCTCGACGGTACCCATTACACATCCTTCATGTGTGCGGGACTGGGATGTGGACGCACTTCTATGGACTCGACAATCTGGGGATTTCTGTTCATATGTCCTGCATTTCATGGACACTTGTCATCAACCTTAAACACGCTGTTGATGCATATGTCTAGCTGTGCCGTAGTCACGGCTGTCGCTTCTTCTGGGTGGAACGGTAGCAGCTGGATGATATAGCGTATGGATCAATTTTTGGGGTCCTACAATGGACATCAATGTGCATATGTAAAGGGTAGAACTTGTTGGACTGTGTCCATCTGGCCAGTGATTTTGACTGCTGCTGTATGTTCCCCAATCGCGGATGTCTGTTTGACTACCCATATTATGTAGTGCTACGAAAACCAGGTTTTTCAGAACTGAAACCAAATGGTGTACATCCAAAGATGCAGGTTAGCAACTGCTTTAAATCATCCTCAGAAATCCCAATAGGAAAGAATCGCCACTTTATTGTCAAAATAACACCACCAAAACAAGTAGATCACGAGCACTTTCGCCCAGTCTTACCGGGCATTTTCATGTGTAAGTAGCTAAAACAAATAACTGAATAAATAATAATGAATAATTTAATAATCAAAATGATAATATGTTATTTGGACAATAGCTTCTGCTATTGGCATACAATGCTGTGGGTGGTGCCGGTTACCATACATATGGCTTTCTCAAAAGCCGACTTCACACTTCTAAACACTAGTGTGGTCTCCTTTAAGGCCCCTGAGCCAGTGGTAAACATTACTCAAGCCACTGAATCACTTACATATGCCTTCTACCAGCACCTACAGGACTGCATGGATCAGGCAATCCCTTACACAACTGTGAGTCTTTGTACCAATGCCAAGCATCCAGTCTGGTGTACCTCAGCCATACACAAGCTCTACAACGAAAGGAGGTAGCTACTACAAAACAGAGCAGAATCCTTGTAAGGTATGACACCCTTGCTCATTATATGTGAAGAACTACAAGCTCTCATGACATCATCCAGGGCAAATCCGACAGATATATCACCAAGGACTCGACAGACAATCATACGGCCTTCTTTAGCTATGTTGGACACCTGGGAGGACACTCCCAGATATGCTCGGACTGGGTTCAGGATGATGTGAAGTTTACTGAACATACACACATTGCCAACATACTGGCTGACAGGTTCGGTGCAAACATCTCCCCCCACCTCCCCCCCCACATGGAGAGATGTCTGTACCGGAGGATTGTGGCCCCCGAAACTTCTGTAACGCACAGGTGGGACATGCTCTCCCCAAGGCAGTGAACACAGCATCCATGGGACCAGATGATGTCCCGGCTGTGTACTCCACAAACTCATTGAGGGATTAGACCCACAGTTAGGACGGCTGTTTCATCTTAGCCTCACCTCAGGTAACGTACCCAAGTTGTGGCGCACGGTGACTGTAGTCCCACTTCACGGGGGCAGTGCCTCCACTGACCCTGGTAATTACCGTCCCATTAGCTTGACAAGCCTTATCTGCAAAGCCATGGGGAAGGATCATAATGGAACTCATAGATGATGACATAGGGGACTTGCATACTTTGCATCCAACCCAGTTTGGCTTGTTCAAAGGCAGATCATGCATTTAAAACTTGGTTGACGTTTTAGGAACAGTCACCGAGGCCATTGACGAGGGTCGGGCAGTCCATACAGCCTACCTTGACCTGGCAAAGGCCTTCAGCACAATACCTCCCTCAGGTATCATTGATAAACCCATCGGCTTGGATGTGAACCCGTACATCGCAGGATGGGTTGCAAACTGGCTAGGTGACACAACCCACATGGTCATAGTTGCTGGCACCATGTCAGACTCACAGCCGGTCACAGGCGGTGTCCCACGGGGCTCAGTCCTGGATCCACTCTTTTTCTGCATCTACATTTCCAAAGTACAAGCAATCACAGGGGGGTTATGGCTGACAATGTTTGCAGATGACTGCGAACTGGGTGCCATAGTGGGACGGACATCTGACACAGATATCCTTCCGAAGGGCCTCACAGATATGGATATCTGGTGCCAGGGACATGGCCTACAGCTAAATGCCAGGAAATGCATAGTCATACCCTTCGGGAAGAACATTGTTACCCCTTGCTGCCATATAGGTGGCAATCCACTGAGCACAGAGGGAGTTACCAGGGATCTGAGGACCCAGGTTGTCAGTCACCATTCGTTCGACACACACGTTGCTAACGTAGTTAGGTAGACCTTCTACATTGCACACCTGATGGTGCAGGGATTCACATCTAGATCAGGGGAGGTCATCGTCTCCTTGTAGTCATCACTCATTAGACCTATGATTGAGTACATTGCCCCAATCAGAGGATATCTGACCCGACACCTGCAGCAGCTGGGAAGGCCCCATAGGTTCATCGTCAAACGGATGCAGGGTGTCAGGAATTTGTGTTATGCTGCCGACTGACAGAACTCCTGCTCCATTCAGTCACATGCCACTTGCTCAGTGGTGACCTGTGCCTGACATACAAGGCCATGTCGACCCATATTTGATGACTATGCTTCACCTAATGGATCTACATCCCTCAGAACCACAGGGGCAGGTGACGTGAACCTTGACACGGTCATTAATGGAATGTGTTGGAGGGACAGATTCATCACCCAGACACTCACTATGCTGTGGAACAACATCCCAGTACATGTGAGGCACAGCGCCTCGCTGGCCTTGTTCGAGGGGGATCTTGACCAATGGAAGGGGGATTGCAGATATACCCCAGGGATTACTTCATTGTCACTGCTTGACAGATGTACAGCAGTATAATAGGCATTGTTATCTTTGGACTGGAGGGTTGGCAAAGGCAACATAACTATGGGCTAGGGTTATAGCTGCCCTTGGGCAGATAGCCTACTATGTACCTATGGACCTATGAACCTATGTTCATAGTTTGTCCCATTCACACTTGTCTATCCCCTATCCTCATTCGTATGTGTATATTTTTGTGGCACATGATTGAACTATGTATTACCTGCAGGTATGCTGTGTACAGTGCACATACGTCACGGTTGATTACAGTGTATCTGTGTTCCTACCTCTGTGATACTGAGGACTACCACACATCCTTCGCAGCATGACATGCATATGTCCATACTATTATTCGTTGGCCTGTGGGGGGTTGTTAGGGCAACGGTTACGCGTGTCTCTGTTTGTGCACGCGTCATGGTGGTCTTTGACCTGCCTCCGTTGCTGTCGTGGGATGGACGTTAGTGTTGGTGTGTGTTTGGGATGTGTTTCCACTGCCGGTACATCTGTGGGGGGTGGGGTTGGCACATGTTCCTCTTTACGGGGAGCCCCATCCTGGACATTTGTGTCATGCGTCAACACTTGGCACATGCCATATGTCCTGTGCTATTCCCACAATCGTGTATGCCTTCCTGCATTACTACTGCGTGTTACTGGCAGTTTGTATCTGGTACGCATGGCTATTATGTTGGATAGCTTGGCCTATTCCCATGCTATGACATACCCATTCATCCAGGCATATACATGTTATTTCATCCTTTGCGTTGGCCGTGGGTGTTTGGCCATCCGCAACGCTATTCTCAACGTGTGATGTCCCACCTTCACCTTCTGTGCATGTGGCACCCTGTTGGGGCGTCCTGCTTGGTGGGCAGATGTTCCGCCATATGTGTTGTGTTTGACATGTCTGCATAGCTAATCATCAGTACGGTGGCTGAACATACTGCCTTGTCCAGATGTGTACAGTTATGGGCACCGTGGCATGTGCACGCCTATGGGGTTTCGACAGGTCCATACCACATGCGGGATGTACACATTCTGCCGACACATTCACATGCAGCCATTTGGATATCTGTACCTGAGGTGGGATGTTAACATGTGGGGTACATATTTGCCTGCGTGGCACTGCCTAGGACAATACTTCTTACTACATTTCAAGTATACCCGTTGTGTGTAGGTGTGCAGCTGTGCAAGACTGCTAGCTGGGTTGGGTGCACGGTCGTACATGGGTGCGGGTTACATGCTATGATGGGGCTGTTGTGCATTACATTTGCATGCATGGGTTCTGCTTCTGGATATTACGCTTAGGCATACGCCATCCTATGTGTATGCGACGGGCACGTTGCTGGGTGTAGTACATGTTGCTATGCACATGTTTGTCTGTGTTTAGGGTATCTGGTTTCCTTCTTGTTGTTATATCGACACGGCTACCCGGCTGTGTACTCTCACTACTGCTGGTGACCATGCCCATGTGGCTAGTTCTGTGTAGGTGCGGCGCGCTGACATGCTGCAGTACACCTTCACTGGGTATGCCCACTGACAGTGCATTGCGTGACGGACACGGTATTATGCATATCCTTTGTTCCTTGGACGGGTACAATTTGGACTTCGTGGGTTAATGTTTGGTTCTCTGTTTTGTGTGGACGGGTACTATGTTGCATACTCTGCGTACGTTTCATTATCAACGGACCCTGGCTGGTGCGGTTACTATTGCAGGCGGCCTGTGGAAGTCAGCACTTTAGGTTGCTCATCGCCTGCCGGCTTGGCCACACCTACGGCCGCATCCTACTTGGGCTCGCTAACGTGCCCTCTGCACGTGTCTGTGGTTGCGGCGCGCACTCATTACTATGCATATGGCACTGCTACGCCGATTATACACTGCACTGCCGGCGCAAGCCTTACACCGGCCTTGCGCCGAGCTTCATGAATCCCGGGGACAGCTGTGAACGTACACACACACACACACACACACACACACACACACACACACACACACACACACACACACACTTACATATATATGAAGATATTAAGTATAAATAATGGTATTTACTATTTATATTTACAAAAATATGCAACAATTAAAGTATGAAAATGCTATTAATTGAATAAGTAATAAAATAAAATCATGAAAATTAAGCATGAAAAAAATGAGCTCTGACTGTGTGAAACAAGAATTATTATTATTAATAAAACAAATGTTTTCTTATTCTAGTGAAAGAAATTATACGCAGATGTGACATCTAAAGTATGTATGAGTTATTGATAAAGATATTTACTAAGAAGTAAACAAACAAGCACAAACTGGTAAACAACAGCAATTATTAAAGATAATTGAGATATAGTTGAATACAATAATCTCTTTAAAACAGAGAAATTAAAATAAATATTTCTCAAGCTAAAATCACTGAGCTTTTAATAAATAGCAGCTATACACTGAGAGCCAAAGTGATTCAATCACCATCAAGTTACCCAAGCATATAATGCTTATGGTAACATCTGAAAAAGAGATCAGTGTTGATAGACTTAAGTTCTTATTGATACATGTTATTAAATATCATTCATCATTAAGGACAAGTGTTTAACCTTTCCTACCACTATTCTTCTCATTAAAGGTCTATAATCGAGCTCTAGGTTTAGATCAAGCTTTTTCTAGTTCTACCTAAAGGAATTCAAATCAAGCAACCTTGCAAAATAAATGTGATCTTCTGGTATTTTTTTCCAGTCAGAACAAATATAATTCTAGGAGCATTACTGATTTTTATTAAACAGTTGTTAAAGAATAAATAAATTTTTAGTTCCTCTCAACTATATATTCACTCACTACCTACAAATACTCTCTTATCATTATCACTTCTCAGTCATTATAAAGGTAAGAAACTCCAATACCAACCTTTCTCTCCATACCACACAAGTAAGAGAAAATAGAACACTCTTCTGCATCATATTTAGTTGCTTGGTAATACCTCAGTAATATATTTATATATAAATCTAAACAGGGAATTATCCCAACACAAATACATGAACAGAGTATCCAATTCCATTCACTCCAATAGGCAAAGCTCTTCATGGATAGTGCAACTAATGAATGGCTGAATCATTAAACAAATGAGGGATATAAGAACAAGGTACATATATTCATTCAATTCCCAAAGCTTGGCTAAACAGAAAGAGATTTAATTAAACATCTACCAAGTAATACAACAACCTAGACATGAGAACACTGGCACACTGCCTATAGAAAACACCCACTATGTGGCAAAAATACCACCCAGTAATTAAACCTGCTGATTAGAAATCCCAAAAGTAAAACTTATAACCCTGACTAGCCAATCAAACTCATCACTTAGGATAACTATATAAAATGGTGAATACCTCAGTGCTCAAATCCTTAGTAGTGGTAATTAAATTAATTTCAATAAGAGTGGGCAAAGTCGGAGAACTCTTTGCTAGGCAAGAAATCTTACATTCTGCAAATGTGATGGAAAATTAAAACAGCTAACGTGTCCTTTCAGCAAGGAAAACAAAATACCTGTCTTACTGCTGTTGTAACTAATCTATGAAGCCATAAGACCAAAAGTAACCACAAGAGTCATATTAGCAGAGATTAAGAAGCAAAAAAAGTACAGTACTATCCAAGAAAATGCTCACTAGTTTATATAAGTGACTATTTTTGAGCATTCATACAGTGAATTTACAAATGTCTGACACCTCCTGTCTTCATTATCAGTGACAGATCTAAACCATCAACAAATACATGTTAACTGTAACATGTAAAGCTACAAATTATTGCAAAACATTTTAAGAACAATAATTTTACAATCTTCAAAAATAAAACAAAACATCTGCAGTTTAAATAGTTATAACAAATGAATGATAATATAAACCCATTGGTTAAGAATCAATGCAAGTTATATGACAATCATTTAATATTTATAGAAATTTTAAACTGTAGAGAAATTAAAGGTATCTTAGTCTACTGCAAACAGGAACTGCAATCTGAAGTGAAAAAAAACAGGCTTATGGTATATTTATAGAGAAAGTCAGGGAAGACAATTTGATAGAAGTAAAGAAGTAAGTGAAGATGGGCAAGTAAGGAGATGAAAAGATACTTGTTCACATTTAGGGATATAGTTTATCCTGGTTTTGAAAATAATATTAATTTAATGTAAAAAATTAAACTAAAATATTGCCAATAATGACTAGGTAGACTTATAAAGTATTAAGTATTATTTAATAATATTAAGATGAATTTTTTATCCAATTAACTTCAAACTCTGACATTAATAAAGCATAAACAAAAGTACAATGGAAGAGATTTATCTTTCCACATTGTTACAGTCATTTCATTGAACTGCAGTAGAGAAATAACATAAAATTAGAATAAAAGAAATCCAAATAAAATCATGAAAATTACTCATGAAAACAACTGAACACTAACTATATGAGTAAAAAAATGAATTCATTTAAAATAATAATAGTAATTTAAAAGCATCTAAATGTTGTCTTTGCCATCTCACATGTCATTATGAAGCAGGATGAAAGCCTAAAATTCTGTTGGGAATCTTGCATAACCTTTGACCACAGGCATAAACTGTAAGCATTTTACATAATCTTATGAAAAACTGCATAACCCACACACTCATAAAAGACACAGACCAGCCAGAACATTCAAAAATGCAGAAATAATCTGAATATTTGTAATCTTAAAAGCAAAGCCTACTGAAATAACTAAGAAAGAAAAAAAAATAATAAAATAAATCATAAAATATAGAACAGATTAGTTAGGCATTATGAATCACAGCAACAGTAACCCCCAAAAGAAGTCACTCACAATAAATGGATCTTCTTCTTCTTCTTCTTCTTCTTTCGGCTGCTCCCGTTAGGGGTCGCCACAGCAGCTCAACTGTTTCCATTTCCTCCTGTCCTCTGCATCTTGCTCTGCCACACCAACCATCTGCATATCCTCTCTCACCACATCCATAAACCTTATCAAAAACTCTCAATAAATGGACAAGATAGAAAAAATGTAGTACCAAGAAATTAAAGCAATATCACAGATATTCAGTACAACATATAGATTTGCCAGGAGTCAACGACTGTTTCAGAAAGACAACATGAATACAGGGGAGAACAACATAAAGCAGAAACACAAAAGTTGCAAAATATTATTTAAAAGGACTGGAATATCAGTACTCATGATTAGATAAGGCTGTTTATTAAAATTAAACTGAAACTTCAAAACCGCATCTCAGCAAGAAATGAGACACACTCTTGGTCTCCTGCGTGATTGAAGCAGACTCTTGGTCTAGGAAAATATTGAAATAATTATGATGAGTGGAAAGCTCAAGCTTAGCAAGTCTAGCAAGTCAATAAACTTCTAGATGCTAACATTCAAGCTTAGCATGTCTATCAAGTCAAACTTCTAGATGCTAACATTCAAGCTTAGCATGTCTATCAAGTCAAACTTCTAGATGCTAACATTCAAGCTTAGCATGTCTATCAAGTCAAACTTCTAGATGCTAACATTATTATCACCAAGACTAACATAAACACTATCACCAAGACTAACATAAGCACAAGCCCTTCCAAACCCTTCTTGACAAAAAAAAATAGTGCAAGTCATATCAGAAATAGTTACATGTTGGTCTTTTGTTCCCCACCCTCATGTTTGACACTATAACATTCAGTAAGAGGAGAAGAAAGAAGCACTCCAAATATGGATTTGCTTCTTAAGCAATAACCAATGACATCAGTGTGGTATATTAAGATTTACCAACGGCTGGTGTGGTTTAATCACGAGGGTGAAGCCTGAGCACCTGAGTGTTTAATTAAAGCCAACCGTGGGTAAATCTTAATATACCACACCATGGAGTTGGTTATTGCTCTTATACAATGACATTATTTAAGAAAAAAATGCTTACATTTCTTAAATAATGTCTTTGTATAATGGCACAGTGTTGTCCTTCCATGGCTGGTATATATCCTGCTGCTTTTATTGATGTACTGAGCATGCGTATGGGATTTGCGTTCCCACACATACCCAGTACATCAGTGCTTTGGAAAGGAAGCAATGGAGAAAAGAAGGTCTCTGTTGCTCCGATTTTGTTTTTGTTTCCTTTTTTTTTTTTTTTTAATTAAAAAAAAGTTTCAGGCAGTTTAGGGGAAGGAGAGAGACAGAATGGAGGAAATACAAGTAAAATCAGGTACGTGTCTTTAGTTTTGAATTGCATACCTGATTTTCCTAGTATTTTCTCCATCCTTTCTGTCTGCTCTGTCCGGAGTCCAGATTGCAGGTTTTTTGCATTTTTGTTAAAAAATAAATAAATAAAAGTTGCAGTATATACCAATGGGAAAAAAGTCTGGGTGACTGGGCCTCTTTCTGTTGGTAAATGCTAAGATTTACAATGGCCACGCAGATTGGGCTGACTAGTCAGCGTGCTCGTTGTGGAATATTAATGACCAGTCATTGTATAATTATCCTTGTCTTATAAGGTGTCCCCTTAAACTCTAGCCACGTATTACTTTCATGATTATCCCTAGTACGTTCACCGATATCTTTTTGACACTACCTAATTGACCTGCCTTCCATTTAACTGCTATACTGGGATTTCTCCAAATGGCAAGAACTAAAATAATATATGTCTTCTTCTGGAGATGTCATCCATTCTTAGCTTTCAAACCACTGTACAGAATTCCCAGCAATGTATAGGCTGTTTATCAAAAATTCATTGTCCTTCCCTGTGTGGTTCTCCACACCCCCAGCCAGCTTTGGAACAATACCTAAAAATGTGACACATCGCTGCATCCTTTCACCTGCACTTTAAACAAGCGTTGCCATTCCTCTTCACATCCTTCCTTACTTTCATGGCAGTAAAGAAACATCTGTGTAAAATACATGTGTTGATATCATAACCCATGATATTTGCAAAGAATTGTGCAGTGAACCCAAACCTCTTGCCATTTTTCATCTTTGATTTTTATCCTTTCCTCAATATTCTATTTCCCTGTAATGTCAACATTACGACCTTGTTGAGACATCCAGTAATAACCTAATAGACCAAACCTTCCTTTTATTCTTTGCCATCATTTTCTAAGGATTACTCCTCCATTTTCCTGCATTCTTAACCTTATCATATTTCAGTTTTTGTATTCACATTCCTCTGTCTCTTATAATTAAACTGTTCATACTACAGTAAGTTTACATTCACATTCAAGCTTTGGAAGATTGCATTTTACTTCTTACCCTACATCTATGTTCTGCACACTGATGGCAATTACTTATTACACATTCCTAAAAAAGTAATACATTCTTCATAGATTCATAGGTTCATAGACTGCTACTAGGCTAATGACCCGGGGGTCCTTTCTAAGCCTAACCAAGATTTCCTGAAAGAATACTGACTTCCTGTATCAAAATAGAACATTGCGGGCCAGGCATTTATAAGCTACCTCTGTCCATAAGAGACAAGGGTTCCAGGTCTGGTGTAAATTTTCTGTTCTCTAGACACTGGCGTTTAAACTGGGTAATAAACAAATTCAGCTTCACATGGATGGGAAGCCTGTTCCATAAGAGGGGCAATCTCTTGGACACATATTTGTCTATCCTGCATACTCTGTTTAAGTCACAGACAAAATTCGGTCCTCAGACCATGTCTTTCTTGTACTGTTTGACTTATGAATAAACAGGAAATTCATAAGTGTGGGATTTGTGGATGCCTTGTAAGCCAGGCATAGATCACCCCTCAGCAATCTACAGGAGACTGAGTAGAGGAAAAGGGCATTGAATGATGCCTTGTGCCAAAAGGTCCTGAAGCAGTTCTGGGAAGAAAAGAAGCTGTTCCTGAGGAGATTGAGGGATGCCCAGAAAAGAAGGATGGGATTTCCATACCATGAAGAATCTCTGATTGATAATGGGGAGAATCTAAGAGTCTTGAGTGACCCTTAACCAATTGGGAAAGGACAGGGAAATCTGAAAGGATATGGGAACCTGACTCAAGAAAAGGACAAGCAAGCAGTCAAATTAGAACCTATCTGGTCTTGAAAATTAGGTTTCTAAGAAGTAGGAGTCTGAGTAGACTTTGCAGGAGGAACCCACCTAGAATCCTTGTAATCCTTGAAAGCAGGATGAGGCTGTCTGCAAACAAAGGCATATTTAAATGGATACATAACAAAAATATGCTTCAATTCCTGCAAGGTCTTACCTTTATCCTGAAGAGACTTAAAAGCTTAGCAGCCACAGAACCAAACAGGTCCTTATTGTCAAGAGGAGCATTCAGCAATTTATCCTTAATATCAAAGGCAAAGGCTGGAGAAGAAGCCAAGAGTAATGTCTCAAAACACAACAAAATCAGCAGCCCTAGAGGAGGCATCAGCTACATTATAATTAATTTAATACGGTGGTGAGCTACCTGAGAAGTAAAGCCCAGTAAGAGAGGGACGAGGCCTTCCCTTCAGAATCATGGAGGTCTGAGATAGCCTGGGAAGCCTGAGAAATAAGGGCTAAAACATACCTGGTCATATGATTTGTTAATTAATAGCCCAAAAGGTCAAAGTGGTAAGAGTATATACATTTTTTTCCTAGCAGTTTCTTAGTTCTACTGTCCTTGTCTGATGTAAAAGGCAAAGGTTTAAAGGGTTTGTTAGAAGAGACAGACACTACAGAAGGGTCAGTAGAAGGACATTTGTAGAGGAGCTTGCACTCATCACGCACCTTGCAAAATCAGGTTTCATAGGGGCTGGATGTTGAGAATCTGGGTCCACAGATGCTGTTGGAAAGGGATCTAGAAGGGCAGCAAAGACTGGAGATACAGCAGAGGGCTTAGGGGACTCCATCTGTAGGCACTCATAATACCTCTTTTGAATGTCAGAAACCTGAGAACAGTCCCATTTAAAATATTCCGTCATACTTCATGCTTCTTCTTTTTTTTCTTTCAATTGCTCACATTAGGGGTCATGGCACACATCATCTGTTTTAATTTCTTCCTGCTCTCTGCATCTTGCTCTGTCACACCAACCACCTGCAAGTCCACTTTCTCCACATCCATAAACCTTATCTTAGGCCTTCCTCATTTCCGGTTGCCTGGCAACTCCATCCTTCACATACTACTTCCAGTATACCCAGCATCCCTCCTCAGCACATGTCCAAATCAATGCAATCTCACCTCTCTGGCTTTGTCTCCAAACCATCCAACCTGAGCTGACCCTCATATACTCATTTCTAATCCTGTCCATCTTCATCACACAATGCAAATCTTAACATCATTAACTCTGCCACCTCCAGCTCTGACTCATGTCTTTTTGTCAGTGCCACTGTCTCCAAACCCATATAAAATAGTTGGTCTCACTACCATCTTGCAGACCTCCCCTTTCACTCTTACTGGTATCCATCTGTTAAAAATCATTCCTGACACTCTTCTCTACTCTTCCTACACTCTCTTCTTCACCTCTCTTCCACACTCACCATTACTCTGAACCATTAATCCCAAGTATTTAAACTCATCCACCTTCGCCAACTCTACTTCCTGCATCCTCACCATTCCTCTGTCCTCCTTCTCATTCACACAGATATATTCTATCTTAGTCCTGCTGACCTTCATTCCTTTCCTGTTTAGAGCATATCTCCACCTCTCCAGGGTTTCCTCAATCTGTTCTCTACTCTCTCTACAGATCACAATGTCATCCGCAAGCATCATAGTAAACGAGGACTCCTGTCTGATCTCGTCTGTCAACCTGTCCATCACCATTGCAATTAAGAAAGGGCTCAGAGGTCATCTTTGATGTAATCCCACCTCCACCTTAAACAGATCTGTCATTCCTACTGCAGGCCATACCACTGTCACACTGCACTCATACATGTCCTGTGCCACTCTTACATACTTCTCTGACACTCGTGACATCCTCATACAATACCACACCTCCTCTCTACGCACCCTGTCATATACTTTCTGTATGTCCAGAAAGAGATAATTCTAGTCCTTCTGACCTTCTCTATACTTCTCCATCAACACCATGAGAACAAACTTTGCATCTGTAGTGGTCTTTCTTGGCATGAAACCATACTACTGCTCACTAATCATCACCTCCTTTCTTAACCTAGCTTCCACTACTCTTTGCCATAACTTCATGCTTAGTTGATCAGTTTTATCCCTCTGTAATTACTACTGCTCTGCACATCACCCTTATTCTTAAAGATTGGCACCAATACACTTCTCCACTCCTTAGGCATCCATTATACAAGGAATAGTATCACCAAAGGACATTCCTTCCAAGGGAGAATCTGGGATAATAGAATCCTCCACCTCAGAGCCATAATCCAAGGGAGCAGGGATCTATGAGGAATATGCCAATGATTCTTCCCCAGAATCCAAATCCTCTTAAGAGGAGTCCTGCTCTCTGGGCCTTTTGAGTGGTGTAGATGGCAAAGCAGGAAAAGGCACAGAAATGCCTTTGGAAGGCTTTAAGGCCATCAGTGCATTAAATAACCCCTGGATAAAATTCTACCATTCATGCTGAGGATCTTTAGCAGCAGGGGAAACATGCTTGTTTTTTTTTTGTTTGTTTTTTTTTTCTTTTGAATGATGTCTGCTGTAAATACCCTAGGAGATTCAGACCTTTGCCTACACTCAACCAACTTAGTAGGAACCTCCTCCTGAACAAATATCTGTTATATCCCACTCAGTCCCTCTAAAATAATCAGCTGAGGTTCCCACTTAACATTCAAAACGGAAGTTTAGAGTGCCTCTGAGGACATGCATGAAGTCAAATCCATGCCAGCTGCTGACAGGATCGTGGCAGAGGAATCCAACATAACAACCAGATGAAACTCTGTGCTTTCAGTACCCAAAAGAGAGATATCTGGAGGAGGAGTGATAACAGTTAAATCAGACCTGACTTTCTTGGCCTTTTTCTTGGCAGGTGTCTGACCTTTGGACAGGAAGATTCCACCATAGCACCCTGCACCAACAACTTAAGACTTTGATTCTCCAGGTAAATGGACAAGGAAGAGAGGTGACTACGTAGGGTCTTGGGGCAAACACTTGACAGATAAAACACTGTGTATGGTTGTGAGAAGCACCCAAACAGAAGAGACACTGTTTGAGTTATCCTTATAGGGAATCCACCTCCCACTCTGACATTTTCCTTTTTGGGATGACATGTAAACTCACAAAATTAAAAAAGAGAAAAAGATAAGAAGAAACTCCAGTGGGGCACTTATCTGAAACACAGCTCAGTAACTAGCATAGAAGAAGACTAAAGCCACAGCCTAATGCAGGAATGGCACAAACGAGGCCTCGTTTGTGCCATTCCTGCATTAGGCTGTGGCTTTAGTTTTGTTCACTGGTTGCGGCTAGTCCGTGTCCTTCGTGTTTTTCAGTTTCCTGGTAGCATAGAAGAAGGAGTCATCCTGTTTGACAAACCCAAAGGAATGCTTGCTATTGATGTATATTGAGACACCTCAATCTTTAGCCCTTGTCTGTGCAGATACTCGTCTAAAATTGTAGACCGCATTGAAACCTTGTAATGCTGGGTTACTCTCTCCTGCTTTAAACAAATACATCTATATTCTTCAGTGTGGAGAGGCCTTTGAAGGAGAGTGTTTTTTTTTTTCAGGTTCCTGATATCCAGCATTAAAACCATGAGGTTCAGTTGAGTTGATTTTGCTATGTTGGTAGGTTTGTTAATTTGACATTGTTTAAAAGAGGTACTATGGGGATGGATAAAGTTTTGTCAGTAGTGGAAATCATAGAGTAGACAGGTGTAGACCATCCTTGGAAAAACAATGTGGTTTGTTACTCATGTCCTCCTATGCTGAAAAATATTAGATTCCCTTAGAATGACACCAGAAAGACATCTGGTTATTAAAATCAATCACCTTTTTCTTATATCATGGCATTATCCTTGGTGATGGTAATGTCCTGTTCAATGCTAAGTTGATACCAGCCTAAGGCACATAGTCTGAGTGCTCCATGTCTCTCTTCACATAGGCAGGGGGGTACATCTCAGGTCATTTACATCTACATGGGGATATGGTGGAATTACACAAGCACCTGTGGTGTAATGACTCGAGTGCAAGCATGTGTGATTTGGTGGATCCTGGTCCCAGATAAGCACCTAATCATTGTCTTCTCCTTGTTCAGCCTAGTTATAGGGGCCTGAATATGTCTTACAATGCAATTCCCTGTGATGAAAATTGCTTGTCTTTGGGACTTAGCACTTGGGTTAGGTGTTATTTTTTCTGAGTGCCTTTGGGCTTGCTGAAACATAGCTTTACCAGGGGGCAGTCTAGGAGATCTTAGTTGTTTAAGAAATTGCTTTTAAATGCCTCAATATATGTTAGTCTATGTTTATGTGTGTTATGTGCTATGTGGGATGGGTGTTGTGTGCGTGGTTTTGATAACCTGGTGCGTGCTTGTATGCGAGAGTTTACACTCCATTGTCATTGTGTGAGTACACCCCTCACATACAGTGTCTGTTTCTATTAGGATTAAGTGGTTGTCAGTAAATATGGGAAAATTGGTAAATTGTCTCAAAATGCCCATATCCATCAAGCTAGCTACAGAGAAGTTATGAAATTGCATATCCATGTTGTGCAGTCTTTTGACTGGTGAACTACAAGGGGGTGGTGTATTGGGTTTAGAAGGCTATTAAGGGTGCTTTGTTGGTGCAGACTAATAAGGATGCTTTACTGCTGCAAATTATGCTAAACTGCACTAAATTCTACTAGTGTTACTGTTTACACAATATTGTGTAATCCATAGGTATTGCCACTCAAAGCCCAACTAGCTCCTATCCTCTTAGGTCCCACCTATAAGTCAGCTAGCTATTCAGCATGTTATAAAAAGCTTGTTAGAACACAAGGTTTTGTTCTATATTTACTGCTTTATGGGGTACAATTTTATGGACAATTCTCTACGGAAAATTTGTTTTCCAGGTGTTTGCTACTGTACAGGTCACTGCTAACTGTCACTGTGCAGTGAGCAGCTCCATGCAAATACACTGAATTTACAGCAGCACAGGAAAAAAAAAAACAGAAATCTACCTAATGAGCCCTTATACCAATAAAATAAAAATACTATAAGCCCTTTTGTGAGTTTCCTAACTCCATTAGACCAGGCAAATGCCACTTGTCAGAAGATGAATAAACCCCGTCCACCTAATATAAAAATATTGCAGAAAATCCCACAAGTGCAATGACACCACAAACCAATTAAACAACTATCTGGAAATAAACAAATAGTTGGAAATCCCTTACTGAATGTGATTTCAAGGCAGTATTACAACAGTAACGTCAGAGGAAGAGCAATTTTTGTTTAAAAAAAATAAAGTGAAATGCATAAATAAAAGCAGGAAACTGTAGCGATCTCTCAAAATAAGTCAAATGTGATTTAGCAACCAAAACTACTTAGCTTTGACTGGATGACCCTGGATACAAGTAAAACACTTCTAGAACACATACTTGGGAGCTATACTTTCCTGAGCTCTGAGAAAATAAGCAGAAAACAATATGTAGTAAAAAAAAGTTTATTTAATAGCAAAACTGGTTTGCTGGGTGGGCACTAGGTATCATGGATTTATGGAAAGCAATTGGTGGGAAGAGTACTTAAATAGCTTATACAACAGAAAATAGAAATAAAAGAGTAAAGAATATGAATTGATCAATGTCTGGAGTAATGACAGAATATGATGATCATGTAAATAGTAATGATAATGCATGTGTCATTTGCATATGTGTGTGTTATATGGCAGCAGTAAATTAAAGCCACATATGACCTGAAATGTGCAAAGTGCATCATGATGCATGTGCAAAAAGCATGACAATATTTGTGTACTACTTTGCCTATACCCTACAAAATAGAATATTGAAAACACCATGATGGCAGCATTACATAAGTGGATCGCACATACAATGTTTATGTCACTGAAGGAGTCAATCATCATTAGAGATCTCCCTTGTCATCTCCCAGAATGAGTCATCCACTATGTCCTGAAAAATGTTTCCCATCAGGTCCCTCATCTATGTCTACAACATGTAGGTCATTACATTCTGGATGTGGTCCCAGAGGTCTACAGCCTGGCATGGTGGGAGAGATCTTTGACATTGATCAACAAGAACAATAGCAAAAGCAGGTTCTAGTCTGTTGTCACCATCATCACCATTATGGCCCCAGTCTTTGGCATTGGTCGGCACAGTCTCATCATCAAATGGGTGAAGATGCACAGTTCCCACACTTTCACTTTTCTACACAGGAACATTATACGTACATAATAGATAACTTACAACAACAAAAAGAATAGGTACACATTCTTCATGTTTCAACATTTATGTATGGGATGACCTTATTCTGCTATAATGTTTTATTTGAAGTCAGGCATACATCCAATTCGTAATAAAGTAAAAAAATGATGTGTAAAATAAATCACAGTCATATGCCAAACAAGTCCAAAATAAAGCAAGCATCTATCAACAAAGTGATGCTATTGTCCTTCCTGTAATGAAATGCATGCATTTCATTTTTCTTAGATGGCTGCAATAAGAATAGTATGTCAGTATTTTGTTTCATTATGCAGTATGTACTTCTGTTTAAATAGTTCTGGTATGGCGAACAATATGCTTTCCAGATTTCTAATATGACTGCAATAAGAATACATACCACTGTCTTTTTCCCTTGTGCAATATGCAATTCTATTCACAATTATTACATCCATAAAACACCTAACAGCACTGTGGAAAAACTTGGTTTAAATATATCACTATTGTTGCAACACAGTTTTCATTATTGTATCACATTTTATTTATATGAGGAATATATTACTGCTATTCTAATGCAATTTTGAAAAAAAAATAATTACACTTTTTTACACAAATGTTCTATTTGTGAATTACTTTGGGTTTACATTAAAAGAACAATACTGTCATTCTAAGTACTTTGTGGAGTATTTAATTTCACTGAAGTAGGGCAGATTGGCAAAATGAAATAATGGTACTAAAGGAAAGCAATCATGGTATTGCATTTATATTTTACATTTTACAAGACTGTCACTGTTCCATTAAACATTTAACAAATACAGTTAAAGAATTCTCATTGTAGCAGGACAGCAGTAATAAAGGAAAAGCCAAGAGCATCCTTGTATTCAGGAGAAGATATTCTTGAGAATGAGGGGGAATGAATATACTTAAAATAAACTGACAATTAAGTACAAAACACAATGGCAAAGATTGTTGTATCCCTGAGAGGCAAGTAAACAAATCAATATAAATACAGAAAAGTTAAAGGAACTTGGCAGTGATGAAAATAGAAGACAGAAAAATATTGAAAATACTCTTCCTGCAACTGCAAATTAAAAATTACTTACTGCCAGAAATGCTGAAAAATGTAAAGAAACCAAATGTTTTATTACAAAATTATGGAATCAAACCCCACATGTCTTTTTACAAACTTTATGGAATTTGATCCAATATGTTATATTACAGACTTTATGGAATCTGTCCCCATATGTCTTATAGCCAACCTTATAGAGTCTGACACCACATGTCTTATTAAAGAATTTATGGAATCCAACACATTTTTTATTGCAAACTGTATGAAATCCTGCCCCGGATGTTCTATTACAAACTTTATGGAATCCAACCCCACATGTCCTATTACAAATTTTATGAATCCAAATCCACGTTTTGCAATATATTTCATGGAATCTGACCCCACATGTCTTACTACAAACATTATGAAATCTGACCCCATACCCCACATCTTACTACAAATGTTATGCAGTCCGACCCCACAACCCACATGTCTTATTACAACCTTTATGGAATCTGACCCCGACCCTGTATGTCTTCTTACAAACTTTATGTAATCAGACCCTACATGTATTATTGCAAACTATATGGAATCCAACCCCGTATGTCTTAGTACAAACGTTATGGAATCCAACCATGTATATCTAATTAGAGACTTTATGGAGTCTGACCCCCACAGGAATTATTATAAACTTTATGGAATCTGACCCATTGGGTTTTATTACAAACTTTGTGGAATCCGAACCCACATGTCCTATTACAAACTTTATGGAATCTGACCCCGTATGCCTTATTACAAACGTTATGAAATCTGACCCCACATGTCTTATTACAAACTTTATGGAATCTGACCCCACATGTCATATTACTAACTTAAGGAAGCAGACCCCACATTTTACTACTAACTTTATGGAATCTGACCCCACATGTGTTATTGTAAACTTTATGGAATCTGGACCCACAGCCCACATGTCTGATCATAAACTTTATAGAATCAGACCCCACATGTCTTATTACAAACTTTATGGAATCTGACCCTACACATTCTATTATAAACTTAATGGAATCTGACCCCACTCCCCAAATTTCTTAGTACAAATTTATAGAATGGGACCCCACACCCCACATGCCTTATTACAACTTTTATGGAATCCAACCCCAGAATCCGCATGTCTTATTAAAAACTTTATGGAATCTGACTCCGCACCCCATATGTCTTATTACAAACTTTATGGATTCTGACCAGACACCCCATATGTCTAATTACAACCTTTATGGGATCTGACCCCAAGCCCCACATGTCTTATTACAAACCCTATGGAATCTAACGCACATGTTTTATAACAAATTTTATGGAATATGAACCACACGTGTCTTATTACAAACTTTATGGAATCCAGCTCCACACCTCAAATGTCTTATTACAACTTTATAGAATCTGACCCCATAGCCTACGTCTTATTACAACTTTTATGGAATCCGACCCCATAACCCACATGTCTTATTTACAAACTTTATGTAATCCAAACTCACACTCCACATGTCTTACTTCGGCCTTTATAGAATCTGATCCCAGACCTGCATGTCTTATTACAACCTTTATGGAATCCAACCCTACAACTCATATGTCTTATTACAAATTTAATGGAATCCGACCCCACATCCCACATGTTTTATTACAATCTTTATGGAATCTGACCCCATACCCCGCTTGTCTCACTACAAACTTTATGGAACCCAATCCCACAAACCACAAGACTTGTTACAACCTTAATGAAATCTGACCCCACAACCCATATGTCTTATTACAAACTTATTGGAATCTGACCCCACAACCCACATGTCTTACTACAGACTTTATGGAATCTGACCCCATACGTCTTATTACAAACTTTACGTAATCCAATCCCACAGGTCTTATTACAAACGTTATGTAATCCAACCCCACAGGTCTTATTATAAACTTTATGGAATCTGACCCATATGTCTTATTACAAACTTTAAGGAATCCTACACCATATGTCTTATTTCAAACTTTATGGAATATGACCCCACATGTCTTATTGCAGTCTTTATGGAATCTGACCACATGTCTAACTACAAACATTATGGAGTTTGGCCCCACAGGAATTATTGTAAACTTTATGGAATCTGACCCATTAGGTTTTATTACAAACTTTGTGGAATTCGAACCCACATGTCCTATTACAAACTTTATGAAATCTGACCCTGTATGCCTTATTACAACCTTTATAAAATCTGACCCTACACCCCATATGTCTTACATGCCTTACTACAAACTTATTGGAATCTGAACCCACAACCCATGTCTTACTACAGACTTTATGGAATCTGACCCCATATGTCTTATTACAAACTTTATGTAATCCAACCACACAGGTCTTATTATAAACCTTATGTAATCCAACCCCACAGGTTGTATTACAAACTTTATGTAATCCAACCCCACAGGTCTTATTACAAACTTTATGGAATCCATCCCTGTATGTCTTATTACAAACTTTATGGAATCTGACCCATATGTCTTATTACAAACTTTAAGGAATCCAACCCCACATGTCTTATTACAGACTTTATGGAATCTTACCACACATGTCTTACTACTAACTTTATGGAATCTGCTCCACACGTCTTATTACAACAACTTTATGGAATCCGACCATGTATGTCTTATTTCACACTTTATGAAATCCAGCCATGTATGTCTAAATACAAAGTTTATGGAGTCTGACTCCACAGGAATTATTATAAACTTAATGGAATCTGACCCATTAGGTTTTATTACAACTTTTATGGAATCCGAACCCACATGTCCTATTACAAACTTTATGGAATATAACCTTGTTTGCCTTTTGGTAAACTTTATAGAATCCAAACCCGTATGTCTTATTACAGACTTTATGGACTCCAACCCCACATGCCTTATTACAAGCTTTAAGGAATCCAACCAAGAAGTCTTATTACAAACTTTATGGAATCTCACCCCACACTCCAAATGTCTTATTACAAAGTTTATGGAATCCGACCCACATGTCTTATTACAAAGTTTATGGAATCTGACCCAACAACCCAAATGTCTTATTACAAACTTTATGGAATCTGACCCTAGATCCCACATGTCTTACTGCAAACATTATAAAATCCAACCCCACACCCCACGTCTTACTACAAAATTTTATGGAAACCAATCCCACACCCCACATGTCGTATTACAACCTTTAGGGAGTCTGACCCCACACCCCACCTCTTATTACATACTTTATGGATTCTGATCCCATACCCTTCGTGTGTTATTACAAACTTTATGGAGTCCAACCCCACACACTACATGTCTTATTGCAACCGTTATGGAATCTGACCCCAGACCCTACATGAATTATTACACACTTTATGGAATGTGACCCCATGCCCCGCATGTCTTACTATAAACTTTTTGGAATCCATCTTCACATCCTGCATGTCTTATTACAAATTTTATGGAATCTGATCCCACACCCCATATGTCTTATTACAGCTTTTATGGAATCTGATCCCACACCCCAGATGTCTTAATACAAACTTTATGGAATCTGACTCAAATGCCTTGTTTCAAACTGTCATTCATCTGGTTGGGATAAAACAGACAAACATCTGTGGCTTCTGTTCAAGCAGCTTTATTATGTACAAACACATCAGGACTGAAGCTTAGTAACTTTAACTTAGACAAACTTATAAACAAACTAGCTATCACATTCATATATGCTCACACTCTGGCTGCACTCTCAAGCTGACACTGAAGCTACCACGTGCTTGCTATTTGTATGTACATAATGTCCTTAGAAATGCATCTTAAAAGTACAACACACACACTATTCTACATCCTCCCTCTTTGAGAAATGTATTACTGACGACATTAACTGACATGCAATTGATAAAAAATAATTCTTTGACATGCAATTCTACAAAACTAAATGCATATAGACAGTTATGTCCAGGTTGCTGTATATTTCACACTAGGTCTGAAAATATGACCAAATCATGTGACATAGAAATTAGAACTAGTTCTAGCAACTGGGACTGTCTCTGCTGAATGTTCAACTTTGGAGACATCAGGAACATCATCAGGAATGAAAGTAGAAGTCAAGACGTGTTCTGCAACAGGAACGTTGTCTGGATTGCTCTGATATCAAGTGTCTGTATCACAGGAACAATGCTGCGATATTGATTCTGATACAGGAAGATGTCTGTGATTTCTCATGTACTCCACACCCTCAGATACTACAAAGTAGGATCTCGGCTTGGCACATATACCTGTTACTTGATCAATCTGGTCAAAACCTTTCACCATTTGTATCCTCACTGTCTTATCTTTCTTTCAATCAATGAAGAAATCTGCTAGATTTATCTTAGCTGGACTTCTGGAAAGAATGTTTTCTGAATAGTTGGGCTTTAATTGTTCTGTTGCTTTTAGCTTTAGGCCTCAACAAACTGGAACTGATAGGCAAGGCTGTTCTGGTTTGCCTAGATAGAAGTCTCTGTGCAGGCGAGCCAAGTATATCATCACGGGGTATGTTTCTAAGATTGAGTAAATTCAAAAAGACATTGGTATTATTACCATTTGACTTCTCCAGAAATTACTTTGCACTCTGTACTGAAAGCTTAGCTAGTCAGTTTAACTGTGGGTAGTCTGGACTACTAGTAACATGTACAAAGTCTACAAAGTCCCATTCTTTTGTAACTTTCTGAAGCAACTGACTGGTAAATTGGGTACCATTAACACCAAAAAATAGCAGTCCTAGTCGCCAAGGATGGTGAATAAATTACTTTTATTGTTCCAAACAAAAGTGAGCGCTTTCATCTACCTATGTAGACTTCATCAGACAAATAATAACTGGCACCATATTATATTTATAGAACACTCAATTATCTCAATCAATCAATTAATACATTAAATTGAAACACTGAGAAATTGAAAAAATCATCTGTATCACATTAATTAATTAAAACCACATAGTAAAAAATATAATGAACAATATCTAACTAAACAAAGAATTTCTATATACATTTTAACAATTTCTTATGTATGCATAAACTATTACAATTTTATACTTTTCACATAGCTTATAGCTAATAACTACAAACTTGTCTTCTATATTATACTTCTATTTGTTTTTATTTTTATTTTCGTCTTTATGATGGAATGTAACCAAACCTAAAAGAAAATAAAAAATAAAAAATAATAAAAAATAAAAAATAAAATAAAAAGAAATATTAAAATTAATGTCTTATTAGAACATTTGCTGTGGTTCGTGGTTAAATTGGGTACCATTGTCAGAGATAAGCTTTTGTGAACTCCCACGGACTGAGAAATTATGTTTCAACTTGGTGATAATAGCCCTGGACGTTAGGTTAGGTAGTAAATTGATCTTAAACCGGTTTGAATAAGAGTCTACCAACACTAAGTGATTGTTCCACTTGGATATATCAGTGGCTGCTGTTGACCAAGGTAGTTCAGGAACTTGATTTAGCTGAAGTGGTTCTTTTAGCTAATGTAGTTTAGATCTATTGCATACTGAACAAGAAGAAAGAACTTTATCAATGTCTTTTGCTAGAGAAGGCCAAAATACTAGTCCTCTCACCCTTCTTTTGGCAGAATCAGAACTTGGGTGACCACAATGCAATATCTGGATATATTCACATTGTAAGGAAGCATGAATAACAATTTTCGGACCTTTGAAAATAATTCCGTCAACATCTCATCTCTGTAAGGAAAATAAGTTTGCACTTCAGATGGTACAGAAGATTGCTTCAATGGCCATCCAACATAAATGAATTGGTCGAGCTTTCACAAAACTAGTTTGGTCTTTGTATGATCTCTTAGCTCATCAAGTCTCATGATAGAAAAGTTATGCACTTCCATGACATCAAAGTCAAAATTCTCTGCATTAAGATGTTCCATTATATTTCTGGGGGATCTGGATAAGGTATCAGCCAGATAAAAAGTCTTGACTTTTGTATAGACCATTTTGAAGTTGTACTTTTGCAATTTGAGCATCATTCTTTGTAATCTCACTGGAGCTGAATGCATAGGCTTCTCTAAAATAGTGTCTAGAGGTCGGTAATCAGTTTCAATCTAAATAGCTCTAACATAAATATAATCATGAAACTTTGAACATGCAAATACTATTGGCAAAAGTTCTTTCTCAGTTTGAGCATATTGTATTTCAGTTTGGGTAAGAGTTCAAGATGCATAGGCTACTGTCTGCCCTCTTGAACAATAACTGCACCAAGACCATATTTTGAAGCATCACAGGAAAGAGTTACTGGTTTATTGACATCATAGTATCTTAATATAGGTGGGGTGGCAATTTCCCGCTCAAGGTCTTCAAATGCTCTCTGGTGCTGTTCCAACCAAGACCATGTAACATTTTTGTGCATTAGCTCTCTCAAAGGTGCTATCAACTCACCGAAGTCTGGTATAAACTTGCATAAATAGTTGATCATACCGAGAAAACGTTGTAGAGCTTGAACATTATCCGGTGCTGGCATCTCTAGAATGGCTGCTTGCTTGGACAGATCTGGTTGCAAGCCAGTTCTAGTAAATAAATGACCTACATATCTAACTTCTGGTAGTCTGAATTTGTACTTTAGATGATTGAGTTTTAAATTCACTTCACGTGCTTTGTCTGTACTTTCCTAAGATTTTTGTCATGTTTTGCTATGCCATTGCCTCCAACCAATAAATCATCTACTATTATGGCACAAGGATAACCTGAAAAATTTGCTCCATTGCAATCTGAAAGACTTCACTTGCAGAATTTATTACAAATGGCATCCTGTGGAATCTATATCTTCCAAACGGGGTACTGAATGTAGTCAGTAATAAGGATTTGCAAACAAGTATTACTTGCCAAAATGAACTTTTTGCATCTAAGACAGAAAAATCAGTGACATTCGGTATCAGGGCTGTGACTTCCTCAACTGTACACGTAGGATGATGTGATCTATTTAATGCTTTGTTCAAATATCTTGGGTCAATGCATATTCTGATTTCATCTATGTCTTTTTTGTGGCCTGCAACTATGGATGACACTCATTCATAGGTTCTGTAACTGGACAAATTACACCTTGCTGCACCATTTTATCCAACTGAGCTTTGACTTTATTCTGCATAGCTATCAGAACTTTTCTTGCTGGTCTGATCACTGGACTGACCTCTGATCTAACTTCATAGAATACACAACTGGAAGTTTGCCTAACTTGTCATTGAAAACATCAGCATACTCTGAGAAAACAGCACCACTGATGCTGGAACTGGGACATGTGCTTATATGATGGACTTCTTTGGTAAAAGAAAGCAAATTCATTCTCAAACTTTCTCTGAGACCCAATAATGACTGCACAGGGCTTTGAACTACATATAATAGTAAGCCGTAGCAGTTCCCAGCCAAATAACATGAAAGCACTACTGAGCATTTGGTTTGAATTTCTTCACCTCCATAAGCAACAAGTTTCACACAACTGGCCACATTAAGTTGATCACCAACTCTCACCTTAGCAAATGTGTCTGCTGACATAATATTACACTTTGAACCAGTGTCTACTTTGAACTTGATGGATTTACCATTAATCTGGACAGTACAAAACACTTCATTCTTTGCTAATACATTTTCTGCATCAACCTTTTCACCAATTACTGATACACTATCTACATAAAAAGTAGGGGTAAAGCTCTCTATATGATCAACTTGCTTTTTTAAGTGACCTTTCTTTATAACTGAATGAGGTTTACTTGATTTGCAAAACTTTTGAAAATGGTTCCATTTTTTACACTTGCGGCATTGCTGACCAAATGCTAAGCACTTTTCTCTTTTAGACTCATGATTGGCACCATAGTTGCGACAGTTAACAATAAAGCTCAATTTGGGTTTTGCTGATCACCCTTGTACTACTCTGAGCATGTCCTTTTCACTTAACTAGTCTTAGAACCTGCTGGAAAGCTATGGGTTTTACCTGCCACACCCACAGGGGTTACAGCTGCCATGTGCTTAGGCCTGCTACTGCCTGCCATGTGTTGCATGCTGTCTACATTTGCTTTGGAGCCTACTGAAGCCATACTCAACTGCAAGCATACTTGCATGCTTTTCTGTAACTTCATGGATTTGACAAATCTCAATAGCTTTGCTCAGTGTTAAATCACTGTCACTAAGCAAAATCTCACTGCAGCACTATTAATACCACACACAAGCCTGACCTTTATTAACTCCTTTAAATCACCAAACCTACACATTTTAGCTTGGTTTCTCAGGTCAGTAATATAAGCTGCAAAAGTTTCTCCTGGCTTTTGATCTCTTGTGTAAAACAAATGCCTCTTTAATGCAACATTTGTCTGGGTGTTGCACATTTCCCTGAATTTGCACTACAAACACACAGGGTCTTCCCTTGATTCAGCCTGTATCACAATATGAAGGTTTCCCCTTCCCCTTCATATACTGCTGGTACATACACAAATGAATGGTCTCTTTCAATGGCCTCTGACCTGGGTAGGTTTAATAAAACAAATGCCCGGTTACATGCATCTTTGTCAGATCAAGCTGCTTGTATAAAAATATTGCACTGTTGCTCAAATATTCTCCAGTTCTTTGCAATATTCTGATCAAATACAGGTGGACCTGGTCTGCAAAATGCCTCTGCCATATTAACACATACCAGTGAAGGCTTTTGTAAGTTTGTATGAACACACACACACACACACACACACACACACACACACACACACACACACACACACACACACACACACACACACACACACACACACACACACACACACACACACACACACACACACATGTGTATATGCCAGAAATTTATGCCAGTACTTATAACTTTGCCGAATAGCAGAGCATGCCTCTGGATAACTGAACTTTGCGAAATAGGTCTCATGGGTACAAGAATACTCTTGAAATCGCTGTACTGTAAGAAATCACCTATCAGTGTAAGAAACATTTCAAAATAACTGCACTGTGTGAATAAATTGGGCAGAAGAAGCTCAGAGTAAGAAACATTTTGAAGTAACTGCACTTGATGAATAAACAGTACACAGCACATTGAAACTTTCCCAAAATGGCTGTACTTTGCTAAATTACTCTTTACATTGCAAGAAACAATCTGTAATGGTGGCAATCTGCGAATAGACATACCCAGCTTAAGAAACTTTTTGAAATGGTTATATTTTGATTTACAAAATAGTTGCACTTTGCACACAAACTTTTGGAATAAATGCACAGTAATGAACATAGCACTTTTGCACACTTTGAGATACTTCAAATAACTCTAGTTATGCCCTTAATAGCTTCAATGAGAAATAGTAGTTTATGCCAAAACACAGTAGTTTTACCAAAAAACATGCAGTCGCCTTGCATTATTTATGCTTAATGTGCCCTTTTTTGCTCTTTTACTGTATTCATTTTGCTTGTTTAATCTCTTTTAATGCCCATTATACTTTTCTTGTGCTTGTTTTACTTTAAACATGCTCATTTTGCAATTCTGAGGTAATTCTGAACATCTTATGTGCTTTTCTGATAATTGCTTTATCAAATATCTTAATTTTAAATATTTTGCTTAATTAATAAATGTTTTGTGCCTCCCATTTGCTTAATGTGTTCTGTGCCCTTGTAATGCTCTATTTTATTTTTTTGATAAAATAAATCATTTGTGCAAGTTTTCATTACCGTTGGTTCATTTCTGGCCCTTTTCTGTACTCACTTCACTTAGTTTACCTTCACTGTTAACTCTGCACTTCATAGGTTTGAAAAGAAGTCAAAAAGTTTGATATTTTCTCAAAGTCTGATGTATAACAGTTCTTTCTTATTTATTTTATATATTTTTTGGAGGAACGGGCTCAACTTTAGTTAAAGAAAAGACTGCATTTGTTTCATTAGCATTATTATTTACAGCATTTACCACTTTGCTTATATTTACAATCATAACTTGTTGAGTTATTGCAACTCTTTGTAAACTGCAGAATATAAAACAGTTTCAAGCTGTCATTATTATTATGACCCCCAAAACTGTTAACACAGGATGTATTAACCAATTTAGCAATTTGGTCTCAGATGATGACCATCCTCTGAATATATCCCACCAATTATGGGCAGTGTCAGCTTTTGTTTTTACTGTTAACACTGGGTTATTTGAAACCATGCATACAAACTGTGGTGCCACTTTAACAAACATTTTGAAATTTGAAGGCCATATTGTCCATTTATACTAAATTGTAATTTGTATATTAAAGATACTTGTAATAACTTACTAAATAGTAGGATTCCCTTGTGCTTGTAAATGTACAATCTGTGAGATATCTCGTTCTATTAGTTTATATACCAAGCTCCTTTAAATCTGCATTTGGTATCTTTAAAACTTGGAAATGTAATATTGAAGTACAATATTGTTTTTTGGTATTGTTGTCCTATTATAGTACAAGTGGATGGTATTTTTACCATTTGATCTATATGAAGTACTGGTCTGCTGCCTAAAATGGTAAGTATTTTAACCTATGGTCCTTTTTTGTATTACTGTGCTGTTTATTCTTATTTTGTGTTATTGTCTACACACTAACATTTTTGCATGATGTCTTTCCTTGTCAGAAGTGTTACATTTTTGAGGGTAATGTACAGCATTTAATAGAGGTTTATTGAAATGTTTATGTCAGTCTTTGATTTTTTCTCTACTTTTATGTATGCCTGACCTTGTTCAGCTAACCATGCTATTATATTTGTGTTAAATGTTATCCTCCCAAAAGTACATGCTGTATGCTTTTTACAACTGAAATTGTCTTGTGTTCTTAAGTTTTATTTGTGAAATATTGTAATTCCCTCTGTTTTGATGTTCAGAATGATGCAAATGAAATGCAAATGTCTGTGTTGAAGGCTGTGTGCCTCGTCTCGCAGCTGCATTTTTATCTATAGTCCTTGAAGCATGTTCCAGACACTGAACATTCAGCTTGTCTCAAGCTGTACCAGAATATATGTATGCTACCAAACAGAAATACATGTATTTAACCAACTATATTATTTTTGCATATATTATAGCAACAGATGTGTATATGCATCTAACTAACAAATAGATGTGCACATGCATTTATACATTTTTAAACATATCACTGTATACATTCCCTCTGTTTTATTTTAAATAAAAACTGTCTATATTAGTATGTACTTTTTAGTCAAGTTATATTGCTAGTAACTAGAAACACATTGGGAAACAAAACTTTAGTTTTCTTTTAATACAGCAAGTTAACACAGTTTAATATGGTCAACCCAATGATGACAACCATTACTATTAGAACTGGATAAATCTGAATATGACTCTATACAGCGATATCTTATTCAGTAATTTATTGACAAATTGAGGATTTTATTGCAAAGGCATTTCAGTCTTGCTTTTTGAAAAAAAAAAAAAAAAAACACTTCACAAATGTCAAGCTTTGACTTTCTTACTCTATTTACATAGATAAACCATTTACTATATACTGTACAGAATACACTTGCTTGTACAGATTGTTTTTGCATTTGTATATACATGGCTGTAATGTACACTCAGTCCAGTTTTTAAACTTAGCATTAAACTGAAGCCTGCTAATTACATTACTTGAAAAAATAAAATGTATTTTTGGTATTACCACTTTGCACTTTTATCCTTTTAGTCCCTTTTGCAGTACTGTTTACACAGTTAGTATAAAATTGAAAGTATGCCCTTCCCCCTGTAGTATACATAACTTTATTGTAGTATTGTTTATTTGCTTTATGCTGTGAGAATTAAATGTATGCTTGTCTTCTGGCTGTTACCTAGACTGTGACACTTTGGTCTTACACATTTTCTTTTTGATTTATAAAGCTTTTGCTGTTCCCTATACTGTCAGAGTTGTAGTAGGGATTACTTTTACCCATTTTGAAAAGACGTTTACTGTTACTACTAACTATTAGTACCCTCCCTTTTTGTAAAGGGACCTGCATAATTTATTTTAACTGCTTACTATAGTCCATATACTGACTGTAGTCGGTGTAGTATTTACTTACAGACTTTTGTTTTTTTTTTTTTTGCTTAATGCTGCATGTGAATACTTATGTTTTAGAAAAATGTAAGCCATTTGACCTGGTGACCAGTCTTGTTTTTTTTTTTTTTATCTTATAAATTTCAGTACCAGTAACATTTCATCGTATACAACATTCCTTGTAACTACCCATTCCAGCCTGGAAAAATTTGAGCTTACATTACTTAATTTTTTTCTGCGCATTCCAGATGCTTAACCCATAACTCCTTTAGCACTTACTCATACCTTCAGTCATTCATTAATATACTTGCAACTTGATATTAGAATGCAGTTGTAAAACTTTTAGAATTATAATAAACATTTGTAATTTACCTAACTATGCATAATATTGCTTCTGAATACTGTTTTTGCTGGAGTCTTTGCTATGTTTTATGCTATTATGCAATGTCAAATTACTGTAAGAAACAAAAGAGATACTGGCTTAACTAACACACGCTTAAAACAAATATACTTACATGATTTACATTTGCTGTTGTCTGCATGTTGCTGCACTTTAGGTGAAAAGAAAACACATGCATGTCAGTCTTGTGACATCATGCCTTTACTGCGTTTAACTACTCTCATTTGATTTCTATACTCTAGAACTGTTTTGTTATTTGAAATGGTTTTAAAATTACTATTTACATGCCTTGTTGTAATTGAATGAAAGTTTGTGCTGTGTATGCTTAACCATTTTCTAAAGGTAGAACATTACGTTGTAAATTATTTTCTATCAACGTAGTTAACTGCTGTTGCTTTAACTCTTTACTAACCAGATTATATTTGTCAGTATTCTGTTCTTCTGACTTTAAAGCTCTTATGCACTTTTGAAAAAGTGTTTGTATATATTGTCTGAACTTTTTGAACTCACTCCAACTGTGTCTTAGAAGTTTATTAAATCTTTTTGTCAGTTCACTATGAACTTCGTCTCCATTCTTATCTGTTTTGTAATGTGCAGTGGTTTTATGCCACTTTTGTCTAGCAAGATGTACAAAAGATTCTGTAAATAAGCGACTTGACTGATATTGTAACTCAGATTAACATTTTACATGTGGTGATAGGACATAATGCATTTGGTTGTTTACCATTACTTTTATGACATTGCACACAGAAAGCAGTTTTATATGACTTGCACAATAAATGTTTACTGTCATACAAATAATGTTGCTGTTTAAGATACCATTCAAACGTACATAAAGCATTGACATGAACGTTACCTAGTAAAGTACTACATGTGCTACAGTTATGTTTATGCCAATCTTTAAATCCTGACCATACATGTGCTGGACTATTATTACTGTCTACCTGAAAGGTAGTCTTACACTTTACAATTCTTTTGTTTATGGCATCCATGCCATAGAATGAGAAACAAAAAGAGAATTACCAGTTTCTGTGTGGAAGGTGTTCAAGTCTTCCCTCAAGAAAGCATGGAAAGTCCCTCATTGATTCTCGCAAAAGGTGGTCAAAGACAGCTGGCAGATTCAGTTGTGTGAATGTACTGGATCTGTGGAATCTGCAGAGATGCACTGTTCTGCTACTGGATACTGTGCAGAAGAAGGAAGCAAATGTTTGCACTGGAACAGAACGTGCTAACTGAATAAAATAAAAAAGAAACTGTAATTGTCACAATAAGAAACCATTGGGTTCATCAACTGTGGCTTGCCACTGAAAAAATAAATGATGTCTGCTGTCTGTTTCTTGCCGTTACTTGCATTTACATGCATGCATACCACAGTTGAACTAGTTATTGTAATTAACCTGGCTGGCTTGCCATTGAAAAATTATATACTGCCTTCTGTTGGTTTCTTGCCATTACTTGCATTTACATGCATGCATACCAAAGTATATTTAACTATTTATTGTGATCAACTAGTCTTATTACTGTATTGTACTAAGTACAATAAATACACGGAGACAACCGCTTCAGTTTTTATTTTTTCTTTTATTTTATTTTACATTTGTTAACCAGGATAGTCCAACTGGATACATGTCCATTTTTAGTGTAGACCCGGGGAGAAAAGCTCCAAAGATACACATGTGCAGACATACAAACAAAGTTCATAATTTATTTCAATTATATGCCGTGAGAGTATTTAGTTGAGCATACATATTAAGTATATGCCAGTGACATCAACGATGATCAATAGTTGTTTATATGTTAATATGCTTTACTGTTACATTTTCCTTTTGGATCTACAAGCATGCAACACAGATGCTGTCAGCTCTCTATAGCAAATTCCCCAAGCTTGTTTATACACACTAATATTTACACCAAAAATTGTGATATTTTTCTCAAAGTCTGATGTATAACAGTTCTTTCTTTGTATAAACAGTTTTCCTTTGTTCCCTTGTCCTTGGTTCTTTGTGATCCTTGGAAACTCAGTCTTCCATTAGCTGAAACGTGGTGTTCCAGCACTATCTGAAACTTGATGTTACAACTTTAACTTGCTTGATGTCACATCTCTTTATTTTGTTGATGTCCTTCCAGCTGTCATCTGCGCAGTTATTTTTACAGACTTTGTTTCTCAATAACATACTCTTTTACATGGATGCCAATATCTAATTAAGCTATATATGCTTGCCAGCACACTTACTACTTTCTGCATTTTATACTATTTCTAAATTAGCCCTTTATATATCATTCCTGCAGCTTTTTATTCAAACTAATAATCATGCTAGCAACAGTTACTATTATTATTTTACCCATATGTCTTATTACAAAATTTATGGAATCCATCCTTGTATGTCTTTACAAACTTTATGGAATCTGAATCCATACGTTTCATTACAAATTTTATGGAATCTTCCCCCACTTGTCTTATTACAGACTTTATGGAATCTGACCCCACATGTCTAATTACAAACTTTCTGAAGTCTGACCCTTCAAAATTTATTGTAAACTTTATGGAATCTGACCTATTAGGTTTCATTACAAATTTTATGGAATCCAAATGCACATGTCCTATTACAAACTTTATGGAATCTGACCCCACATGTCTTATTACTAACTTTAAGGAATCCAACCATGTATGTCTAATTGCAAACTTTATGGAGTCTGTCCCCACATGAATTACTATAAACTTTATGGAATCTGACCCATAAGGTTTTACTACAAATTTCATGGAATCCAAACCCATATGTCCTATTACAAAACCTTATGGAATCTGACCCTATTTGCCTTTTTACAAACTTTATGGAATCTCAACCTGTATGTCTTATTACAGACTTTATGGAATCTAACCCCACATGTCTTATTACAAATTTTATGGAATGTAACCCCACACCCCAAATGTTTTATTACAAACTTTATGGAATCCAACCCTAGACCCCACGTCTTACTACAGTACAAACTTTATGAAATCCGACCAAATACCCTACATGTCTTACTACAAAACTTTATGAAATTCAATCCCGCACCTCACACATCTTATTACAACCTTTATGGAATCTTATTCTACAACCCCCATGTCTTGTTACAAACTTTATGGAATCCAACCCCACACCACATGTCTTACCACAAACTTTATCGACTCTGACCTCACACCCCCATATATCTTATGACAAAATTTATGGAGTCTGACCCCACACCCTTCATGTCTTATAGTGATAATGTTTAGAAATACTCTGAATATCATTTTGAACCCAATACAACCCCCCAAGGTCGCTAATATGGAGCTAATTGCCCTACAAATATGCCTAAATAAACATAAGACCATTAATCTCATTGTAGTTTACATTCCTCCAGGGAAAAACTTAGAAACCTTGGAAGTAACCCTAAATTGGTTAACCGTAAACTACCCCCAAGAGACCATCATACTGGGAGACGTCAACATAGACTGGACACAATTCTCTGACCATACTAATCCCCTACCCATTAACCTATATGGCTTTTCCCAAAACATTACTTCCCCTACAAGAATTGGTAATACTAAGCAAAAAGAAAGCACCATCGACTGGATTCCTATACCAATAAAGATACAAATAACTATACCACAGGTACCCTCCCCAATGATCTCAGCGACCACCTAGTCACATACATAATGAAGGACAAAATGGTTATCACAAGACCTCCGATATATAGACTTGTTAGAAATAAGAAAAAATTTCTTCCAGCACTTTTCCTAGAAGAACTTAAATCCTGTAACTGGTCACTGCTAAAGTCACTTCCCCTAGATGAGAGTGTGGGTTATTTTAACAACACATTTCTAAAAATACTAGACTCCCATGCACCAAACCGCCTTATAAGATCAAAGATTCGCATAGCACCATGGCTAACTAAGGAAACAAAATCAAAAATTAAGCTTAGAGACCAAGCATGGGAAAAGTGGCGATCCACGAAAGCGCCCTTAGATCGTATTAAATTTCAGCAGCTAAGAAATTCTACAAAGTCAGATATCACCCAAGATAAAAAAAACTATTACTGTCACCATCAGGACAAACATCAGAATAACCCAAAAAAGTTTTGGGCAGGTTTTAACAACCTTCTTCACTCTGGGAAACCCTCTACTCCTACCCCCACTAAACTTACTGGTAAAGATCCGGAAGAAATAGCCAATATGTTTAACTCATTTTTTACTGAGACCATCCAGTCCCTAGCCGGCAAGTTACCTTCCTCCACACCTTCCATAACTAATCCTACCCCCCTCACAACCAATACTATTGGTAAATCTCCACTTGCCTTTAACCTTCATCCAATATCCACCTCCTACATTAGCTCCCTACTGAAAAAACTTAAACCATCCAGCTTATCGGCCGATCGACTCCCAGCTGAATACTTACAAATAGCATCAGATGTTATAGCCTATCCTATCTCCATTCTGATAAATAGAAGCATTACAGAGTCTAAAATCCCCACTATGTGGAAAATATCATATGTCATCCCACTTCACAAGGGTGGCTCCTCCACGGAAATATCAAATTTTAGACCTATAGCAATAATGTCCCCAATAGCAAAAATAATGGAAAGATGTGTTCACAAGCAACTCCTGCACTATCTTACTCTAAATAATCTTTTGTCTAACACTCAACACGGCTTTCGCCCCCATCACAGTACAACCACTGCCCTCCTCTCCTTTGTTGACTCAGTCAACTGCAACCGTAATAATAAACTAATTACCTCTGCTCTCTTTCTGGACCTGTCAAAAGCTTTTGACATGGTTAATCACCAAGCACTGCTCCACACCCTGAAAACCCTTCACCTAGACTACTCAGCCCTAAGCTGGTTTGATGCCTACCTTTCAGGGAGACAACAAGCTGTCCAGTGGCAAAGCAAGCTATCTCAATTACTACCAAACACCATAGGAGTTCCCCAAGGCTCTATACTTGGTCCCCTTCTCTTTTCTGTATTTATAAATGATCTCTATTCAGTAATCCCTAATGCAACCTGCATACAATATGCAGATGACTCCACACTGATCTGCTCCGATGCCTCCCTCCATAATCTCCAAGTAATTACCCAAAACTGCTTTGCTGCAGTTGAAACATGGTTCATTGAGAAGAAACTGATCTTGAATCCAACAAAAACCAAGCTACTACTAATTTTCCCCACCTCAGCCCCTTCCTTAGGACAACACCCTCCACTTACTAATAATATGACTTTCCATGTTCAGTCCACTAATGGTACCATCATAGAGCCTGTTACTAATGCCAAACTACTGGGGGTTACTATTGATCACAAGCTCAAATTTGATATGCACATCAGTCAAACTATAAAAACTGTAAACAAGAAACTAGGATCTATGTATAGAATTAAAAACTTTCTAACCCCTACTACCAAACTAACCATTGCACGTACACATCTTCTCTCCACCCTACTGTATGCCTCCCCAGTATTCTCCTTCCTTAATAAAGCTGAGCTCAACAAACTCTCTATGACTTATAATCATATTGCCAAATTCGTAACAGGTGAACCGTACCATACTCATCACTGCCTAAACCTAAAAAAACTCGCCTGGTTAGAACTCCCCAATCTTCTTAAACTTAACCAACTTACTGAAGCATTTAAAATAATCAAGGAACCACATAAAACCCCCTCAATGAACAAACTTTTCACCCCCTATTCTAATCTCAGCTGCCTTTGATCCTCCAATAGTGAACTAGTACAAACTATCAAATCTAATAACTTAGGTGGGGATGCTCTTCATGCTAATTCCATCGGAAAACTATGGAACTCCCTTCCTAGCGACCTAAGACTAACTACCTCCCTTAGCCAGTTCAAAAGTAACCTCAAATCTTTCCTAAAAGCTCATTGGCTATGTTCCTGTACCAAACCAGACTAGTCCTAAAAGTCCCAATACCCTCCATGCTATCTCCCGATGCCATCTTATTTCTCTCTTTTTCTACTACTGCCCTGCTAAACTATATTATATGATCTCTAGTTCACTGTAACACCCCTCTATTTATTAATCCCTATGAGCATTGTACTCGATATTTCTTTACCCATCTCTTGGAGCCTATAATATAATCTTTAATAGTGTCCATGGAACCTATGTCTTCACTAATCCACATACCACATGAATTACTCAAATTATAGCTATTTTTTAACTTGATGTCTCTTCTTACTATGTTATCCAAAATTGTTACTATGTAATGCAAACCTAAATCTTGTTTTAGTTATGTAGATGTTTTTCTTTTTTTCTCCTTGAACTTTCTTGTAACTGATATGTTTAAATTTTTGATTACCTTACCATGTTATTTTGAAATCATTGAAATGTAACTCAAAACCTTTTGTACTGTGGAGCTTTTCTCCCCGGGTCTCTGCTGAAAAGGGATATGTATCCAGTTGGACTAACCCGGTAAACAAATGTAAAATAAAAATAAATAAATAAATAAAATAAATATTGTAACCTTTATGGAATATGATCCCACATCCCAGAAGTATTATTACAAACTTTATTGAGTCTGATTCAACATGCCTTATTACAAACTTTATTGAATCCATCCCTACATGTCTTTTTAGAAACCTTAAGGAATTAGACCCCACATGTGTTATTGTAAACTTTATGGAATTTGACCACACATCATATTATAAACTTTATGGTATCTGATCCCACACCTCATATGTCTTATTACAACCTTTATGGAATCTGCCTACACAGGCATTATAAACTTGATAGAATCTGACCCCACACTCCACGTCTTACTGCAAACTTCATGGAATTCGATCCAACACCCCACATGTCTTAATACAAACTTTATGGAATCCAAACCCACACCACACACGTTTTACTACAAACTTTATGGAATCCAAACCCATACCCCACACGTCTTACTACAAACCTTATGGAATCCAAACCCATATCCCACACGTCTTACTACAAACATTATGGAATCCAGCCCCACAGCCTGCGTGTCTTATTACAACCACCCAGCCAGAATTTGAACCTACACTCTCCACATGTCTTACTACAAACTTTATGGACTCAGACCCCACACCCCCACATGTCTTGTTACAATGTTTATGCAGTCTGACCCCACAACCCACATGTCTTACTACAACCTTTATGGAATTGGACCAACATGTCTTATTATAAGCTTTATGGAATCCAACCCTACATGTCTTTTTACAAACCTTATGGAATTAAAACCCACACGTGTTATTACAAACTTTATGGAATCTGACTACACATCTTATTATAAATGTTATGGTATCAGATCCCACACCCCACATGTCTTATTACAAAATTTATGGAATCTGCCTCCACACCCCACATGTCTTATTACAACCTTTATGATATCTGGCCCCACACCCACGTCTTTTTACAAACTTTATGGAATATGACCTCATATTTCACCTGTCTTACTACAAAGTTTATTGACCCAGTCCCACACCCCTATTTCTTATTACAACCTTCACGACTCCGACCCCCCACAGCCCGCATGTCTTATTGCAAACTTTATGGAATCTGACTCCACACTCCACATGTCTTACTACAAACCTTAAGGAATTCTACCCCTCATCCCACCTGTCTTATTACAAAGTTTATGGCTCTAACCCCACACCCTCTATGTTTTATTACAACCTTTATGGAATCCAACCCCACAGTCTACATGTCTTATTACAAACTTTATGGAATCTGATCCCACACCCCACATGTCTTACTACAAGCTTTATGGAATCCAAACCCACACCCCACATGCCTTGCTACAAACTTTATGGAATCTTAACCCACACCCCACATGCCTCATTACAAACTTTATGGAATCCAACCCTACACCCTGCATGTTGTACTGCAAACTTTCTGGAATCTGAACCCACATTCTCCACATGTCTTACTACAAACTTTATGGAATCCAACCCCACACCCCACATGTCTACTACAAACTTTATGGAATCCAACCCCAGACGCCACATGTCTTATTACAAACTTTATGGAATCCAAACCCACACCACACATGCCTTGCTACAAACATTATGGAATCCAACCCCAGACCCCACATGTCTTACTACAAACTTTATGGAATCCAAACCCACACCCCACATGCCTTGCTACAAACCTTATGGAATTTAAACCCACACCCCACATGCCTTGCTACAAACTTTATGGAATCCAACTCTACACCCTGCATGTTGTATTGCAAACTTTATGGAATCTGAACCCAAATTCTCCACATGTCTTACTATAAACTTTATTGAATGCAACCAGACAACCTATTTGTCTTGTTGCAAACTTTATGGAATCCAACCCTGTATATCTTATTTCAGCCTTTAGGGAATCTTCTCAATGTCCATATTTTTGGCTCATATTTTTGGTCTGTTCCTCATAAAATTTGTGGTTTTCTGGTAAATCACTGGGGTGGTCTCAGGACTGAAATCACTAAATAATGACATACATTTGAGTTTCAGCCTTCAAATCCTTCACAAAATGTATGTTAAAACAAACCTTGTTACTCCAGCAACTTTCTAAGTTTATAAGAACAATATTTGAAATATCTCCCTATTTTTGGGCCTTTGTCCCCAAAATTTGTCGGGCTTTGTCCAGATTTCTTGTAGTAAGAGGTTGAGAGGTATGCCCACGTGTCTTATTACAAATGTTTTGGAATCCAGCCCTGTATGTCTTATTACAAACGTTATGGAATCCAACCCCACAACCCATATGTCTTATTACAACCTTTATGGAATCCAACCCTACATGTCTAATTACAAAGAACTTCAGGCAGGGCTGGGAGCACTGGTAACAGGCCTTCAAGTACCTCTAGGAAAATGATCCTCTTCATATGGATAGGCAGTGAGTCCACCTCATCTGTAGTCCCAGAAGCTCATCATGTTGGCAATCACCTGTGTCCTTAGAAAACACACACACACACACACACACACACACACACACACACACACACACACACACACACACACACATGCACACACGCACACACGCACACACACACAAACACACACACACACACACACACACACACACACACACACACACACACACACACACACACACACACACACACACCTATAATTAATCTGGATGATCATTAGTTCATCTATAGTGTGTTTTTTGGATGTTGGAGGCAATAGGAGCAATAAGCAAATTCTAGTGTAGACAAAGACAGGTCATGCAGACTCCTCACATAAGGCACCTAAGGTGAGATTTGAATTGAAGGTCCAAGTGCTGTGAGGCAGCAATGCTAATTGCTGTACTACTGTGCCACAGCTGCTGCTGCTGCCACTGTCCCTCCTTTTGCACTAGCACACACCTAGAGGCGTCAGTAGGAGTTAACTGCAGATGCACTTGGAGGTGTCACTGGGATGTAATGAGTTAAATCTTGCACTTCTGATGCCAACAAATGTCATGCTTAGCATACATGGCCTCTTCAGTTTTTAACCTTATTTCTCTTTAGAAAAGTTACAGTGTTAAAATTTGGCATGGCAGTACTGTGGAAAACCAACCCATAAGTCATCCCATTGTCCTCTGAATATTTACAGATATAGCAAAAGGTATAGTAATGAATCCATTCATATAGGAAAGTGCCTCTATTATTAAGATTAAATGGTATATCAAAACATTTTCTTAATAACAGACCCTATCCTTCTAAACATTCTGTCCAAATATGACAAGCATAGAACCAGCACATTTAAGAACAAAATACTACATCTTTCAGGTACCTTTTGTCATTTGTTTACTGGGGTGGTCTGACCAGGTCAAAATAACCCATTTTGAAGCAGAGGCCCTGGAGAAAAGCTCCACATACAGTACAATACAAATACAGTATAATCCAATACAATAAAAATTAAATTAGAAATACTACACAAAAAAATAAGTTGAAAGAACAAACTGCTACAAGATTTTGAAATATATTACTACACATCTAGGCAATTCTATACAGTTAAAACTCTACAGACAATAATAGTCACTCTCACCATACATGATGTAGACATTGTCCAAAAAAGTAGTACGTAGGTAGTGCATTGTGTGACATTGACTGTAATAGTACAAGCAAAAATAGAATGTTAGTTTCAGTTAGGAAAATAGCATCCAGAAAGTTAGTGATGCAAATAGATAGTGAGAGAGAGTTAAGAATAGAAGCAATAAAGCTTGAGCAGTAGCTTAAGGATATGGTATAGAAGCAGAGGAGGAGTTAGAAGAGCTGTAGGATCTTGCAGTTTGTGACGGATTGAAATGTGACAGAAAGAGGAAGATCTGAGCATTAGGCAGGCTTTATGCAGGACCAAAGCCATGTATTTTTGAGATGATTTTTTAAAGAAGCTTTGAAATGTTTTAGTGCAGGCATAGACCTGGTAGCTAGAGGTAGTGAATTCCAAAGTATATATATAGAGAGAGTATGAATACAGAGAGTGACCAGGTTTTCTTGTGGGTTTTGAGATAGCTAAGAGATTTTTGTCTTCTGATTGTAGGGATCGATTTGGTATGGTGACTAGACTGGTTAGTGCAGGGCAGGCAGTAGGCTTGAAAATAAGGTTGTGTAAGGTAGATAGCTGAATAAAGGCAAGTTGGCTGGGGAGTTCAAGCCAGTTTAATTCTAGGAGTGGTTTACAGTGGTGTGTGTGCTATTTACAGTTTCTGGTAAACTTTGCAACTTTGTTGTAGCACTGTTCAAACTTGCTTAGGGTAGAATTTTGTAAGTTAGTTAAGGTAGGGGCACCATAAAGAAGGGAGGGAAGCAAAAATGTTTTTGCAAGGGTAGTTTTGGTTGCTGCATTAAGAAGTGTTTGTTTCTATATAAGAGTCCCAGTTTTTGGTGAGTTTTCTTTGTATTTTGCTGTATACAGGGGTCAAATGAAAGTTTATTGTCAATGATAACACCTAGAAGTTTGATGGTTTCCTACACTATTTCAATGACAGTGTTGTCAGATGCAAAGATTTTGAAATGATCAGTGACAGGGGAGATATTTTTGGGATAAAAAGAGTACTAGTTTTGTCTTTTTTGGATTAAGAAAGAGTGAGGACTTCTTAGCCAGGATTCAACAGGAGTAAAGGACTGTTGAATTTTTGAAAGTAATTCTGGTAGTGATTGAGCAGTGCAGATTATTGTGGAATCATCAAGCGTACTGAATGAGGGTCCCAGGGTGAGAGGCAGTGTGAAGCTTGTTTATGAAAATGTTGAAGAATAGGACTCCTAGGATGGAGCCTTGGGGGACTCCAGTAGGGCTGTGGAGGAAGGGTGAGAGTTCATTGGACCATTTCACTGCTTGTTTATGATCCTTGAGGTAGCTCTGAAACCATTTTACTGTGTTATGTGAGAAGCCTTGATTAGACAGTGTGTTCAAAAGTAAGGGGTGAGACACTCCCAAAGGCCTTGGAGAGATCAAGGAATACTGAGGCGGTATAGCATCCTGCATCTCTGGCCTTGTTCACAGTGCTTGTAAAAGATAATAGAGCTGTAGCTGTGCTGTGTCTTGGTCAAAAGCCATGTTGGGTTTTGGTTAAAAGGTTGTTTTGCAATAGATATTGCATTACCTGCTGGTGGATACCTCTCTCGAGAATTTTGGATATGGGTGACAAGATGGATATAGGATGGAAATTCGATGGATCAAAAGAGTTGCCTCCTTTGTGGATGGGGGTGATGTGAGACTGTTTCCATATGGTAGGTACTTCTGATTCAGATAAAGACCTATTTATAAGGATTGAGTTTGCAGCCAGTTTGAGGTAGTATTGGAGAGATTATCAGCTGAGGTAGAGCAGGATTTTAGTTTTTGTAGCAGTTTCTTAAGGATGTCAGGGTGTCAGTGGGTATATGCTGAAATTAGAATGGGGTTTGTATGACATTTTGTTGAGTAGGGGGGTTAGTTATGACAGGGTTAGAAGTAGTTGATGGCCTGGGTTTGGTGTCTAAATATGTTGAAGGATGGGGGTGGGGTCCAGCATTAGGGGTGTTAGTAAGTCTGAAATTGACTTTATGAGGTGCTTGTTAAAGTTTTTTGGCTATTTGTGATGGAGGGGTATAGGTTGTGCTCTCCATTTCTCCATTTCTTCCAGGGTTAAGTAGAGAAGATATGGAGTGCCAAAATTTACTGGGGTTGATTTTATGCTGGAGTTGAAGCTGGGAATAATATGACTTCTTATCTCTGTTGAATAGTGTTGTTACTGTTACATAGTGTTTTGAAATTAACATGATTTTGTTCATTTTTGTTTTGTTTCCAGGTTGACCAGGCTAGGTCCCTTTGCTTCATCAGGTGTTTACATTCCTTAGAGAGTCGTAGTATTGAGTTCTTTTTGATTCTTTTCATAGGAATGGGAGCTGGTGTATTAAGTATGTGAAGGAAGGTGTTATTAAAGTACAGTACAGCATCATTAAGGGGTAGTTGTTTAAGGGGTGTCCAGTCTATTTCCTGTAAGAGATTGTTGAATTTATGCTGACAAAAATTAGTTGAGTTCCTAACCAATTTTATAGTGTGTACTCTTAGTTGTTGAGAGTTTGTTCTAAGGAATAAGCTGGTAGGTGATCACTCAGGGAGTTAGACAGTGTACCAGAAGAGGGGTAATTGGCAGGGTGGGATACTAGAATCCAATCTAAGGCGGATTAACAGGTAAGATCTTTTTTTGTATATTGTAAGAGCATTGATAAGCTGAGAAAAAACATACAGATTTATTTTATTTGTGGGGGAGTTGGAAGCTATTGTTTGCCAATCTACATTTACGTATCCTAAGATGATTGTTTCAAGGTTTATTGTTTGGGATTTCCAGGATAAAATATTTTCCAACACTGGTATATTGTTACCTGGTGGGATATATATTGCTATTATGCAAATTCTTTTTGATATATTGAGGTTCAAAAAGGAGATTAGTACCTCAGCACTGGAAAGGGTGGGTATATTACTGGTGTAGGGTGCGATGTTGAGTGTAGAGGGATATAGAAGTGCTATCCCTCCCCCTTTTTTTAGATCTATCTCTTTTGGTTATTGCAAAGTTTGGGGACATTATTTCTGAGTCTTTTACACTGGAGTGTAGCCATGTTTCTGTAAGGGTCAGTATGTCACATTTATTTTGATCAATCCAGGCATGCAATGAGGCTATTTTATTACATATATTTTTAAGGTTCAGTGTAAATATGTTTAAATTTTTGTAGTTACTCTTTTGGTTAGGATTAGAAGGTGGGCCAGGGTTAGGATGAGTGTCTCCACATTTGAGTAGGTAGGTAATGAGGAAGGAGAACCATGGAAAGTGCTTTTTATTCATAGGAGATGGTATTTGTGTCAAGTGTGGTTTCATAGGTGGTGAGGAGGCCAATTTGTGGCTTGAATAATATAGGAGGGTATAGTGAAAAGCTGTGAGGAGGTATTTGAGAAGCTGTGTTGTTTATTGGGGTGATGGTTGGAGGAGGTTATTGATGTGTATTGGTGTGTGGAGATAAGCGAGGATATAGCTGTAGCGAGGTTGAGAGAATTACGAGTAAAGAAACTAGGCAGGATAGGAGGAGCATGTCAACTGTGATAGTGGGTTTAATAGTACAAGTGGTATTTATGTGTTAGAATGTAATATCAGGTATAAACAGAGATTTTGTTAACTTGTGATATGTGTGCAGCTGAAGGTAAGGTTGGAAATGTTTTGTCTTCAGGGTGGGCTTTGACAATGTGGTTAGGTGTTTTGCCCTGTGGTTTGTGATAAGGAGGGGTGGGAGAGATGTGACTGGTCAGTAGTACAATTATGGCGCAATATTAGTTTATCTGTATAACAGAAGAGAAGGTGGTAAGCCTGGAGTTAATGTAAGACAGTTTGAGGCAGTGATAGTATTGTGATGGTAAACTAGAGTAAGATGCAAAGAATTATAGTAGGGGGATGTTAACTCAAGGTGATGGATGTAAGTGGAAGCAGATAAGTTTAGTTAAATAAAAGTAGGTAAGGTGTGAATGAAATGTGAGTGTGAACAAAGTAGAGTTGTATATAATTGGATCAGAGGAATGAGGCAGAGTGGTTTGCTTGGGATACGAGTAGAGGTGCTGGGGGAGGGTGGGATATAAGGGAAGGGCAGTGGACCAGAGTGAGTGGAGTGGGAAGAAACCTGCAGATGGTTTATCACCATAAACAACCAGTGAGGTAGAATGTTCCTGAATACAAAGACAAAGTGACTGAATTCTAAAACCTTCACCTGAGTCACAGCATCTAATGTTATAGTTATGGGCTTTTCAATGTCTTTTCTATGGATCTATTACACTGATAAGGGTAAAAAAACATTAATGTAGCTTCACCTTCAGCAGTAAAAGGCCTATGAGCAAGTTGGGGTGGGGATAACCTTCCAGCAGATTCAACACTACAAACAGAACACACTAGTGCACAACTTAAATTAAATTATTAGTCTGAGTCTATGAATATGTCTTGCACACATTTAACTTAGCGTAATTTTTCCTTGCGAAATTTTGCAACTGCAAGTGAACTTCAGCTGTGCAAGTTCTTTAGGTAGTGGGTTGTTTCACTGGGAGAGAGAAAGAGAGAGAGCACAAGTTCATAAGAATATCTCAATGGTTGAACTGGATAGGTACAGTACTATTTGTCTATACTCCTCCACATTAAGTAACGTTTGGCAAACAAAAGTAGTGCACCATATTTCACAATTGTGGATATCAGCTTTCTAGCCTTTAAACAGGACAGTAAGAAAGCTTAATCAAGATATTTGTAGGTATGCAAGTTTGTGATTACTAAGAACAAAAATGGTGGCTTCCACACTATAGAAGGAGAGAAAGAAATAATAAGCTATGAAGAGATATGTGTTTGCATACAAATATAGGGTTACTGAAACCTAGGTTTACAGATGTTAAAGAGACAGGTAGCACACCTATCTGTTAGATGACACTCTTTGCTATACAATATACAGTGTGCACCTCTGCTATTTAAGCACTTAGAAAAAGGCAGCCAGCTAGAGTGTGTAGCACATGTGAAAAAAAAAGCAGCAGCAGCCTTAGTCAATGACAAGATTCTTTACAAACAGAAACTCTCATGGATTAACAATTGCCTACAATATCCAGTAACTGTGTTATTTATGCAAAAAAAATCAGGTATTACAATAGAAGACTTCAGTATGAGGGACAGGAATATATATATTCATAACAAACATATGCACTACAGATTAGCAGGGAAAAAACAAAATAACAAACAGCCAGATGGCAACAGGCTTACTTGATGTAACTGCAGTACAAACAGCAAAGAAAAAATTGATTGTTTTACAGTAGGATTCAGTGAAACTAACAGCCAGTAGGCACATGTTTATATAATTGCTGCACATTAACAGCAGAAAGACAACCCCCGGGATTCATGAAGCTTATGCCAGGCGCAGGCGTAGCGTAGGTGGTATAACTCCATATATGGCCGCCGAGCGATTCAGGTACGATCCAATTCCACGTGCACTACCGGCATATGCCAGATCTGCGCAGCCCTTGGCTTAGGTATGCTAATCACCCCATGCACAGTGCCGCACCATGCAAATGAAGGTACATAGTGATTCATGAAGTGGTGCAGGCATAGCATAAGCCCACAGAAATGTAAACCAAAAAACACGGTTTACATTTTTCCAAACAGAACATCGGAGCTAAGAAAGCGGACAAGACTCATGTATTACAAAGTTAACATATGCCAATGGCTAAATATACATCCAATGGCATAAGAAAAGATGCACATCACCTAAAAAACAACATTTAATGTCATGTCCACAGTAACACAAAGTACAACCACAGGGCATGTGTGCACAAATGGGAACACAAACAAAATATATACAAATGTCATAAAATCGCAATGTAATACAAATCATGATTTCACCAAAATACTCAATGGTATGCATGGTACATCACAACCAAGCTGCAAGGGTTTCTAAGGGTCTGGACAGTGGTAACTAGGAATTAGTAGTCAATGCCATGCAAATGAGGCAGGTAATAGTGAATCGCAAACGTCCCGCTGGACTAAGGATGTACCATACGACGCAGCACTACAACACCGAGGAGTGGTTTATAGGTATATATGGCATCAGCAGTGGGGTGTGCCACCATAGCTGTAAGCACATTGGAGCAATACAAATCCGGCCTGGCCATTGCTAAGCAAAGCCGCAGGACAGGGGTGGGGAGGTAGGTATAGCATCGTTTAGCTGAGAGCACATATGGTGCCCGAAAGCGCATGTGTACGGGGATGAAAATGTGCCCGAAACCCGTGAAGCAAATGCTCGCGCCGCGCACCATAGCTCAAACAGGAAGGTCAGGGGAAGAAAATAAGGAAATGCCGCAGTAGGGTAATTGGAGTACAACTGAGCAATTAACACCTATTAACTCACAGCGGGCAATCGACGGCAGCTGACAAGTCTGCTCTCAGAAACCTGCAAAACAGGATAGGGGAGGTGTCGGATTGCAAAGAAAAGAGAACTGTCATAGCAGAGCAAAGCAAACCTGCAGTAGACTGGCCATAGAACACATTATGCAAGATAAGCCAGGTTTAGGAAAGTAGAAATGAAAGCAGGCTGCTGATTGCATGCCAGAAAATGGGAGGTGAAACATTAAGAAATGTAAAGGGAAGGGCAAGAGGTAATCCATGGCAGCCAAATGTAATTCAACACCAAAGGCACCACAATAGTAGTTCCTGCCGTGAAACACATAAGATACCCTGTAGTTACGACTGTACATACACACCCTATGACATCATCAGTGTTCACAGCACAATAGTATAAAGTGTGAAAGCACCTCACACACACCTGTGTATTCCAAAATACTGCACCATATGTGTAAACATGCGGGTAACTTTTACAATGTACATGTTGGGGGCTGCCATAGCTGTGATTCATCATCATGTGTTAGTGACTGAAAGTGTTGTGGAGGATGATGCTGACAACCATTGCAGGCCCCGGAGGAGGAGAAGAGTGTTCAGACCAAGGGTAACCTACCAGGGGCTACATGATCTGGAGATAGTAGAGTGTTACAGGGTGGACAGGGACATCTTACAGCAAATAGTTGAGCTGTGCCAGCCATGCCTGAGATCCAGAAACAACAGAGGGGAACCCATCCCATTGGACATGAAGGTATGTGCAAGCTTGCGAATACTAGCCGCAGGTACCTTTCAAAGGCCAACTGGCGATATAATGGGCATCTCACAGGCATCAGCATCCAGGGTATTACACCAGTTCCTGGATGCCATGTTACCACATGCCAATGAGCATATATACTTCCCCCGAACTCAGGAGGAGTTGGCCAGCAATATGCATCTCTTCCACCATGTGGCACACTACCCGGAGGTACTGGGTGCGATAGACTGCATGCACATACATATCAAGTCACCACCCGGTGAGCATGGTAGGTGCTACATAAACCACAAGGGATAACACTCCATCAACTGCCAGGTCGTGTGCAATGCCCAGGGCATTATCATGGATGTGTGTGCTGGCAGCCCTGGAAGCTACCATGACTCCCACATCTGGCATGCCTCACAGCTGTATCAGGTATTTGTCAGGGGGGACATCCCACATGGCCACCTTGTGGGGGATGCTGGCTATCCACTGGATCCATGGATGATGACTCCCATCAGAAATGCACACACACCCATGCAAGAACGCCATAATGAGGCACACACACAAACCAGAATCATCACAGAGCATGTGTTCAGGATGCTGAAATCACGGTTCCATTGCTTGGACATTTCTGGTGGAGCCTTGCAGTACTCTCCAGGCACATGTGCCCACATCTTCATAGTATGTACCATGCTACATAATATGATCCTGCAGAAACAGCTGCAGCAGGGACATAATGGTGAAGGCCCTCACAGTCCACTGCAATTGCCAAGGCCATCACAGGCACAGAGGGATTCAGACCACGAACATCCTGTGCCAGCCCCAGTAGGCAGACAGAGGCATGCCCAATATGCCTATGCCTTGGCAAAGAGGGAACATATAGCACATACTCTGACAGTGTAGGCCCCTACGGACTGACACATCTCTCCACCTGCACACACAGTAAAATGGATGGCACACACACACACGACCACCTGTAAAATGTAATGCATAGGTGGCCTACTGTGTGAATCCTACATAGGCAGCCCTCAACCATTGCACACACAACAGCTATTGGAACAAGGAATGTCAACACCTGAACAGTACACGCACCTATCAGCATATGTTGGTACTGTATGTATAGGTTCCTAGGTACATCGGTAGGTACACACCCGATTGTCAGAGTCCACTCATCAATCGAGGCAAACAGTGTCTGCTGTCACCACCACATTGAGTAACCAACTGACCCTCAGTGGAGCAGAGCCAATTTCAGGATCCATGTGTGTAATCACTGTCCCCACACACTCTGCATGGATTCCCTGGTGTGTTAATGAGGGACTCCATACAATGTAATCATGGATGTAGTGGCAAAGCATGAGGTGTACCCATGACAGGTATCTGTCACCCCAGCATGCTCCACCTATGGTTGTGTGAAGGTGTAGCACATTATAGTGTGTGGCTCACTGTGACATACATTCCCAATGCTGGGGCACATCCATTAAACATCACTTGGACATACCATTAATAGGTCTCATCCATATGTAAACTAACTGAGTTACCCATTTGATTGCAGTATGGAGTAACAGCCATAGTACAGTCGACATACAAAACACCATAACACATGTACAAATCCCAGATGCCCAAGTGGTAAATGCACTGACTGTCGTGCATGTTCCCAGTACCACGTCCTGCAAGGGACGTTACGTAATCCCAAAGGCACGAATAATGAATGGTGGATGCAGGTCATCAGATCAGTTTTAGCACATGTTAGTGGGAATATGCATTACCAAGTGCTGCTAAGCATCGTTTAAACATGACTATACGGATATGCGCGAAACAGGGCTAAGCTTCTCTGAATATTGCGCAAATCACAGTCAATGATGTCCAGAACAGGTGAAGCTAGCATTATTCCCCCCTGTACTAATAGTGCCTGCTCTGAAGGATAAAACGACCACTGCCAGGAGTAGAACACACAATCATGTACACAATCACCTAACACTAAGCTACCCAAGATGTACCAACGGCAGGTGTGTAATGTGACAGGTTCAAACACAAATGTGCGGAGTCCAGGAAACAGTATACACCGACATGTACACAATGAAAGGTGTATTCTCCCTCTCACTCTCTCTGTCAGATTTATATATATATATATATATATATATATATATATATATATATATATATATATATATATATATATATATATATTTATATAATAGAGATAGAAAGGGAGATAGAGAGATATATGTTGATATATATGGATTCACCTATATCTGCAAATATATAGATAGGTCAGCGACATGTACACAACCATGGAGGTAGAAATAAATAGGATACTGCCAACTATGGAATGTGTCACATACCGACACGCATAATCACGAGGCTTAAAGACCGAAAGAACACAGTACCGGAACACTGGAACAGCGTGTTATATTATCACGATATTAAGGGACATTTAGTTATAGCTGCAGGTGTTGCGGTCCACGTAGGTACTGTGTTTAACTGTGTTTGTGATTGCTGTAGTCTGTGTATGTGTGTGTTGAGAGTGCCGTGTGCATTTCCGTGGGATTGTAATGTGTGTGTGTGTTTGCATTGTGTGTCTGTCAGTGCTAACTCGGAGGTAGAGCAGTACGGTAGGTGTGGTCATAGCTGGCCGTAGGCATATGGTACCACCTGTCCCACTTTAAGAGGGACAGCCCCTCCCTGGGCAGTTGTGTCCTGATAAAAAATATTAAAAAGGGCAAATGTCCGAGATTGTAGGACATAATTATGTCCCATATATAATGTAACAGTTGCATTAAATAGTTATGCCTGTATCTACAAAACATAAATATTACATGAAACATGATAAGTAGCTAAAGTGCTACAAGAATAAGTATGTATTCAGGATAAAAGTATGTTCTATCCTGTGTACTGACCGTGGGTATGTGTCGACCTGTAAACACTGATGTGTGTCCTACAAATGTCCCACTATGGCCATTTGAAAAGGTGGCAACCCATGCCAAAGAGGCTCCGTCACCAACACAACTGCAATGAGTGCAAATATCTGTGACAGAAATACATGAGACAGCTGTCATTTAGTAACATTCCTTTACATATCGCTGTATTTCCAGAGGTATGGAAGTATCAACCTCACCTGCATACTATATAGAAACCAATTAACAATGGCTCAATGTATAAGCCCATAACAAACATAGTTCATTCTAATAAATGATAGGTCTTCAATTAGGGAAGGACCCCACACACATATATGGAATATGTAGAAATGCAATCCCCACAAACCTGTATATGCTATGTATACCCACCTACATCTCCGCCACACCTGAAACAATTGCAATACAGACTGTAATAACATCACAAACATCCACTCACTCAATTACATCTGCAGAAGCATTAATATACCTTGTGAGAGACACATTTGTAAAGGCGCCATGTGAAATCGTAGCTGTTGTATAATGGAACAGACGGTGATGTTACAGGATTTGTTTGCAATAGTCCCTTATCAGACGGTTGAGATGACAGGTACACTCACATGTAGAACCACATACTCTAGCGATCACACACAATCCATGGGGGACATGAATTCAAAATATCCGTGTCTCTACAAATATCAGTTGCAATTCCTCACAACAAAACACATACAGGCCGTCTCCCCGAAGGTAGGGCAAAAGGGCAACGTCCAAGTGGAGAATTAAATTATACCCCACTGTTGCCACGTAATTGACGAATGGAGTAGCTGCACAGCTGATGTGCATGTAATAATTTACTCAGGAACACCAATTGGCAGCAGGAAACCACATGTTACAGGTATCGACGTATATAAGGATGACTTGCCATACATTCAAACCGTATGTTCATACCATAGAACCGTTTAAACAGTAAAGGTGTAAGAGAGATATTTACGAAGATTCAGAACGCTAACAAGGTATGTAGAACACTCAGTATGTTAGTGTACGTAGAGCCTGTTTTCTATTAATTAAAAGTGTATGCAATGCATAAAGTGGGAAAAGGTATTCTGTAGTGATGTCTTGTTGAGCATAGCAACGCTTGTAGAAATTGTGTGTCCTGCTGTGGGCCACAAGGTAAACATCACATACACCACAAAGGATGTTACATGAGGGCTTTAAACTGAACAATTCCACACCACCTGCTCTCAGTATTAGGGTATGCCCAACAAGTATGTGCCATAGCAGGGGATAGTATATGTTGATATACTGTCACAGTAGGCATGTGTATGGGCATATAATGACAATAACATGCCTAAGATGGGCCTGCTGTGCAAGTATGCTTTGCATTATGGGATAATGTGTACAATATGTGTAATGTATGGTATTGTAGGTAGATATGTCAGATATTCTACACAGCACAACTGTTATATCATGCAAACAAAAGGTATCGTCTATTGGCATGTACGATACACAATAACAGGATACATATGGCTTGTAGTCACGGGACACTGTAACAGCATGATAGCTAATTGAAATGAAAGAGCTACTCAATTAACCATGCACAAAGGACATGTAATAGCTTCACAGGTACATAGTGAGGTACTATGCTGTCTGGCAAGTATATGTGTAAGCCCAACTACAGTGTTTACACCGGCGGCACCTCTCTAGGGCAATGTCCTGTCTGTGAACAGCAGAGCCATGTGTTACCTGCACCTCTGTACAGTACAGCCACTGCAGTGATCCCTGGTGTATCAGTGTGACTGCCTACAGAGTCACCTATGACCGGTGTGTTGGGTATGTTATAACACCCTATTGGCTGTAGTTGATGGGCACACATGAGTCTGTGGGCTATAAGTAATTGTTGTTGTGTTTGGTAATGGGGATGCCTCTGGTGCCTCCACAGAGTATGGAGAGGTTCTGCAAATGTCGTACTCCTACTATGTGTGGCCTGTGGTGATGGAGATCTAGTGAGACTATGTGATGAGTGGGGTGTGTTGCAAATGTTAAACATCCCAACATGAATGTCAGGTCCAGTCTGGGTTGGTGAGAGCATTAACCCCAGCATGGCTACATATGTGCATCTCCCACAGGCTGTAGTGTCGTATGTTTGGAGGTGAGCAATGACTGTGTACATGAGACAATTGCTCTATTGCCACATGTTTGCCATATTCATCATATAGACAGGCAATAGTACTGGTATGTGACACTTGGACATGCCTGTATATTCAACCATTTCTCACAAGATATGTGAGTTACGTGTGTACAACAGCTGTTGTACTGTAAGCAAGCTGGAAATGTAAGGACAGACAGTGTACTTGTAAGACATGAGTTGGAATGGGTGCTATAATAATTAATAGCTCATGAAGTGCTCACGTGTTTTGAACAAGTGCTGAGAATGAATATGCAATACAGATAGGGTGTTGGATAATATCAACTCACTGCAACCCACAAGTGGAGACGACAGTCATAATTGGAGGCACTGCACTATTACCCTGCTGAGTATGGTCTGCAAGTCTATGAACCTTTATCAATGTAGATGTTAGCAGTACAGAAGTAGATGACAGTACGGATGATTTCACACTACATAGCATACCTGTGACAGGTCATAGGACATCATCACCCATACCGTGTTCCAGCTACACTGAGTATACTAGATGTACCTTTGTATGTCACAGGAGTGTTCTACCAGTGGCCTGTTGACAGAAGCAACACTACAAAAGGTGTCTGAGTGACATGTGCATATCACACCAGTGGCAGCTACCGTAAAACAGGGTTAATGTTGTGTACTCCTTCCTCAGTGTAGCCCATACCACACAGACAAATGGGCGGCATCTGTGTATGTAAAGATGTGAATGTCCATGACCTAGGAGCAATAGCTGTCTCAGTGTTGTGGACAACATACAGAATGGGCTTTGTGGGTGAGGTGTGTGATATATGTGGACAATCTGACAGCTGATAATAGCATTGTTACTGCTAGGTGAATAACCCTGTACCCATTAACTACTACCTAGGCAGCGGTCAACATTATGGACACTGCGTAAGGGATGCTGCTGTGCAGTTCATCTCACTGAGTTGTGACGTCTCCAGGCTTATTAGGTAGTCATATGAGGCACCCATGTAATGACAGGGTGGCATCCATAAGCATGGAGATCATTGGATAGGCATACTCAGCACTCGGGTGACCAATATCGGATCAGATATCACCTTTAAGGGGTATTTGCCATTCGTAGATGGGCGATACCAGCCTTCACAATCCTCACCTCCACTATGCAGCCTGCTGGCTACCTTGCATAAAGACATGTGCTACACTGTGATGTTGGACATGCTACACATACATATCCTGATCTGAAAGACATATGTCATGGACAGCCACCATCCTACTACAAGGATCGCCACATGCTGGACAGATCCCTGTGCCATACAGTTACATACTCCTGCCATACCATGCAACCTTGTCCATCAAAGCTGCACATGTCATCTCTGCCATACATGGTAAGATGACCGCATGGTAGATGTATTATTAACTGTCTGGATCAGTAATGTGGCACTGATGCACCTTGCGGTGGCAAAATGGCTGTCGGATACAGCTAGTAAACCTTGCCCATACATGCCATAACCATCCCTGCGAATGACGTCCAGCTAGCCATTGTCCCATGTCTATCACATGTGCAACACAGGCGATACTTGGCAGGATGTTGAACTGCTGTACAGTGCCATGTAGATGTATATGGCAAAACACATGCATGTAAAGGTTTCCATGTGTAGGTGTGCATTATCACTGCTCATATCCATTAAGGTAGTGTATGTGTTGATATGTGACATATACACAGCATCAAGGTCAACAGCATTACTGTGGACACATCCAGGCATGTGCTGATAGGTAAGAACACCAGTACAGGCAAACAGACATGCCCACATCAAGACAGCATTCACATGGAGTATGAACAATGCAATGAGGTGACACACATATATGGTGATGATATCCAGTGCATAACAGGTGTTACATGTGCGTGACACAAACATGGCAGTCGTGTCAGTGTCATGACGATTTGCAAAGATAACTGTTCATATGTACTAGATTTAATACAAATGTATGTGCAGCTGTATCTCTGTACATCTCTGTAATACTGTGACCTGTCTCCATCATTATGTCTTCCAGATAATGCCTCGTTCACGCCTGCCAGTGTATAGCCACCAGGAGGATGATGCCCTCATCCCGTACCTCCAAGAGAACTACATGGTGTTGTTCAGCCATGTGCCACAGCTTGCCCAGCAGCATGACGACCTGTGGCAGGACCTTTGCAGGAGGGTTAATGATGTGGGTGGCCATAACTGCACCTACCAGCAGGTGCGCAGACACTGCACGGACCTGATACGACATGAAAAACAGTGTGCCAATGCAATCACCAGGGAACAAGGTGGAACAGGTGGTGGCCCACCAACCCAGCCCCCACTCACACACACCGAGGAGTTACTAATCAGCCTGGGGACACTCTCAGAACAGCATCCACAAACACTAGCTGCCATTGTGGAGGTGGATGTCTCCCAACCAATGAGCCTCGAGTTGCCTGGTAAGTCACTACTGCACATATGACTATTATATCCCATTTAGTTGCATGTGTCACTGTACAATATGTAATGTAACATCATATGCAAGGCATGTTTACAAACATGCCACATACTACAGTATGCTACCCTGTGTATGCACACATGTGCATACTATATGCTATTGTACAGGCGAATGTGTTAACATGCACAGTGCACCCTGTGGCTGTCATACAGTCATGGATAATGTTGAAACTGCTGTGTCACCCCCTATACAGGTACCTCTGGTGTGCCGCATAGACATCAGTCTGTTGCAGGTGAGACAGTTATCAGTATCAGGCATGTTAATGCATATATCTATACACCATGTGGCCAGTTAACAAATGTACACAGAATGTATGGGCCAGTCACGATATACAGGTCGCATCTGTCATCATTCACACTGGCTACCCATGTGCAATATATACAAACTAAATGAAACACCGACATGAAACCACAGTATCTGTCATTGCTAGATGTATGGACAGCTGTGCATACAACAGTGGAGGTGTTCACTGTAGAAATATGTACTATACATTGGAACAACACATGTGTGGTACGCAAACAGTACCACACAGTGAGCTGGGATATGGGCAGTCCACAGGAGTCACCATTGTGTAATATTCCCCTGCAATGGGTGCACACATTGTGATGTGCCATCTGACATGTCCCAGACATGTAGTGTTCCGGCTGCAATATTGTCTCACTATCCCATAATACATACCCCACATACCAAATATACAACCCGTTGTCTGCATAGCCCTGTGGACAGTGACATATATGACATCTATGGGTGTATGTCATATGGGACAACACAGACATGTGAGATAGACGGCCATCACAAACATTTGGCCAACACATGTTCACACATGGCCATGGAGGATGGCCAAAGACATGTAGCCACACAGTAGTTGTGATGTTTATACACCCTGTTGCACATTGTCCACACATGGTCCAACTATAGCCTTAGTTGACTGATTATATAGTTGATGTGGAATACTGGACATCCTAAATGCCTGTGCACAGCTAGTGGAGGTGTCACTTAATTCGACCATATAAGATGTGTTGAACATCACGACTGTGTCATAGCATGACAGTAGTCACCTGCACAGCTTCCACAGACATTAACACTACGTCAGGCCACAGATACCGTACATTTCCCTTGCTGCTGTAGGACATCACTGTCAGCCGTGCACCTCGTGTGTGTGGTACATTAATGTCATGTGGGACATGGTGTATTGACAAGTCTGCCATGTGTGGACATGGTTGCCAGGCAGCTAAGACTTTGTAGTAGTTGTGCAGGGGTGCCATCTGTAGGTCTTCCAGTGACCTGTCACATGAAACAGCATGGTTTGGTGTGTATACACCTCAGCAACGTGGGTCACAATCCACAGTTATGTAATGTGTATGCACACAGTTATGGCTATGCACTGTGCATGTATTACACACTGTATAAGACTATAGACACCTCATGATGCCATGCAATGGCACAGTGTCTGTACTTCACACTGTATAGCAATGTAGACCCCTCACACTACCCTTCAATGCTCATGCACATTTGCTAAAAGTGCATTCTATCTGTAGGGCATACAGACAAAACTGCAATGTGATACCCATTACAATGCTGTACATGTGTCAGGACACCATTGTGTCAGACATGTATGCATGTCAATGCACACATCAGCAGATTACATGTCAAGGTCACTTCAGCCATGTGTACTGTTAACCTGTGCTGGTCCACATGGTGTATCACAGGGATGCATGCTTACTTCCATGATTGTGTGAACTGCATGGCTACTGATATGACACCTGCTTGCTGTTGTGTGCAACCCAGGGAGGTATGCTAACTACCACTATTAATGTCTGAGCTGCATGCCGTCTACTGTATCACATGCATGCTGCATGCCGTCTGCTACTGATATGACACCTGCTTGCTATTGTGTGCAACCCAGGGAGGTATGCTAACTACCACTATTAATGTCTGAGCTGCATGCCATCTGCTGTATCATATGCATGCTGCATGCCATCTGTCAAAACACATGCATGGTGTGTCTGTGTGTCTGTGTGTCTATTGTAATGTAGAGTCTTTCTTTGCATTCACAGGTGATGTAGGTGCATTACCCTCCTGCGGTCCATCTGATGTTAGTGTCCCCACAGATACTAATAGTGATGAACATATGCATGAGGTACAGGCAGGGTTGTCAGGGGCTGAATCTGTGCCAATGTTTGCCATCCCAGCTATGTCCCCCTCTTCCCCACACACAGTTCTCATGCCAACATATACCCCATCACCAGTGGCCATATAGGAAGGACAGTCAGCGTGTGTTAGCTTGGAACAGGAACGTGTGGTGGCTACAGAAGGTGTGTCTCCACACCATGGTGTCAGTGTAATGACTGCAGATGTGCCATACAGGCATGTGGCCAGTGCTGCTCGTAGGAGGACCTCTGGCAGACATGCACCTGCAGGACAGAGCGCAGCAGCTGGTGTCACCAGACGCATGTTCCAAACTGTAATGATGGCACAGGCACATGCTGAAAGGCAGAACAGTGCACAGGCACATACTGAAAGGCAGAACAGTGAAGGGCAGAGGCTTCAGAGGGCTGCTATCCGTACTCTAAATTACAACATTCAGGCATTGGCAAATGCTCAACAGTAGATTGCTGATGTTCTGGACAGGCGATTGGGTGACATGGTTGGAATCCTTGACCGTGGCATGGCAATCCACGAGCATGAGCTGTCTGTGCTGGAACATCTGGTAGGAGTGAGGCGTAGGCCACGTGGACGTAGGCCAGCTACACCACCTAGTGCAGGTCAATGTGAATGAGCCACCTCACATGCCTGATCCCATAGTACTGGTAGCAGTAGCAGTGCAGCTGGTGCTGTGCTGTCCACACCAGGACACAGCAGGCCATGTGGACGTGGCCCTGGACGTTCCCAGCTGGGGCACAGTTCTAGTGGACAAGTGTCATCGGACAGTAGCCAATCTGTACCTCCGCCTGGTAGTGCCTGTGCAACCCCTGGCAGGTGCAGGTCACGTGGCCATGGCCGGACACAAAGAGCTGTACATCCTGGTCTGTACAATCTGGAGCTGTCAATAATACCCCTGTGTAGGCCTGACAAAAGGCAGAACTGTATGCACACATACACGCACACAGCAGAAACACCCACATGCATATCGACCACACATGTCCAATCAAATCACCGGACCTTACCCACACACATGATATCATCCACTGGTGCAGCCTATACCTCTGTCAAACATTATCACCCTGTGCATATGATGATGTCTGTGCCGCATCCCTGTCATCCACACCATTGGTGTAGGGACATGCTCATATGGCCTGATGCAGAGGATGAACAGAATAGTGAGATAAGAGTATATGATATTAGTTGTGTACTGTTGACATGCACCAAACGTACCATGTAGTAAGGTTTATAATGCATTCTTATATGTTCACAGTATGTGTCTTGGTAACAATGGTAACAGCATGTTGGTAATTATGCCCTGCTTCCCTCCTTAAGGTCCAATTGCATGTGCCATTACATTACAGTGTTTGCAGTTGGAGTGCATTGTTGCATGTTCACAGTATGTGTCTTGGTAACAACAGTAACAGCATGTTGGTAATGATGCCCTGCTTCCCTCCTTAAGGTCTACTTGCAAGTGCCAATAAGTAGCAGTGTTTGCAGTTTCACATGTGTAAATGTGGAGTACTCACAGGAATGTATGGCAATACCAGCATGCTATACGTAGCCTCAACCTCACTGTTAGAAAGGCTACCATTCCACAGATGTCCACACATCTACTGATCCAGAGCATGTGGGCTGTTTAATAGGCTACAGTGGCTAGAGATGTGACATCCATACCAGGACACATCACAGGTATGTTGACATGGTGCCGGGGGTTTACACAGTGGTCTGGCCGATGATAACGTTAGAGGCCACTTGATAGCATGAGGCCTCACTGTGTAGCAGGAATACCCTGTCACATTACAGGATGAGAACACACACAGACATACACAGAAACACCCAGTAACATTCCCACACTCACAGGGTCAACAACACTATAACGCACACTCAGTAGTGTTGAGGTGAGGACCCCTGCCTATGTGGTAATCAGCCTGACAGTACTGTGCACCCATACGATGCAACACAGAGAATGAACATGTACAGGTAGCCAGTAAGGCTGAGACCGATGGCATCAACAGGGTAGTAGACTGCATCACCATGAGGGGTTAGGGATCCTGTCTGTTCTGTATGGTAGCATACACCCTTACTCCATGACCAGACAGCCATAGATACATACACACACACACACACACACACACACACACACACACACACACACACACTGTCGAGTCCATAAATGTCATTCACATACAGATAGCTGACATGTGTGTGATACACACACCACCCCTGCCTACATCATGCTTTCCACATTGCAGTATGTACAGATCTCTACAACAGTGTACAGGGGTGTGTAACAATTGAGATGTATTCCCCACCATATGTGGCATATATGGTCACACAAGCAAACACACATGGCAGTACTGTGAATGATACACCTGCTATATGATGATATGTCTGACAGACATGCAGCAGTATTGGCCGCATTATGTGTACCAACGCTACCTTTGGGCAATTGTGCTGCTATATGCACACAGGAGGATGTAAGTGTTAAAGGTGTCAAGTGACTTACAGTCAGTAACACCCTGACCACTGTGTATGTTGTATGTCTTCGCCGTCAAGTAACAGTAACATAGCGTACTGTTTGCACATGTAATGGTAGGATGGCTTGTGACACACCTGTGAGTCGTCTTCGGCAAACATCCATCTGCAAAGGTGGATCACCACTTTATATACATACATGCATCCATACCTGATGTACATCCTACCGTACTGTCAGTATTTCACCATATGCAGGTGTCAATAATGGGGCTGCATTGCAACTGCAAGTTGTAGTTAGGCACAGATGAATTATATATATCAGCTACTGCACATGCATGGTAGCTGCATGCACACCGCTACATGTACATGTGTGTTGGTCCTACATGCCTGTCATGTAGCCATGTTTGTATGCATTGCAATTGGTGGACATGTGTAATGACATACATAACACATGGACTGTTGTATGATATGATGGCTGTCATGGGTAACTAGTACAGAGGGAATGTTACCTCGGTCAACATTGCTAGCTTATGTACTGTTAGCATTCAACAGCCATGGACCTACCTTCCATGTGCATGCGTGTTATTGCTGTAGCCTCTTGTCTGCATGGAGGACAGCAAAATCTATGCTATGTACATCTGTGTTGTGTGTGCATGTGGTCCATGTACATATCCACTGCAATTACATGTATGTTATATTCAAACATGTGTGTACTTTGGTGTACAGCGACAGTCATCTGTTACAGCTGTGTAAGACCCAGGGCCCCTCTTATGTGTAGAGCTGACCTGGTTATGAACAGTGGTATTATTGCATTGCATAACACATGATGGAACCCTGTCAGTACATGTGTAGTCTGCACAGTTGCTGTAGACCTATGTACAGTCCACTGGTCATGAGTCACATGGTGTTGTGGTAATGTATGGATGTGCGTTGCTGGTCCAAGGACATGGTGATGTCTGAGGGCTACATAGTAGAATGCGGCATTTACCTCTGTGATCTGCAACTGAGACATCTGTGATGGCTCTTGAGTGTGTACTGGTCAGTACATGTGAGTGGCCTTCATGTACGTGGGGACAGTAACACCATACTGTGCTCTTCCATGTTTAGAATCCATGTGCATGCAAGACAGCCCTTTGCTACTATTTAGTGTGTGAGCATGCCCAGTATGCCATTGTGTAGATGGACACACAGTACATTCCAAACTGTGCCCTTCCGTGTTTAGAATCCATGTGCATGCAAGACAGCCCTTCGCTACAACTGTGTGAGCATGCCCAGTACGCCGTTGTGTAGATGGACACACAGTACATTCCAAACTGTGCCCTTCCGTGTTTAGAATATGTGTGCATGCAAGACAGCCCTTCAATTCTACTAAGTGTGTGAGCATGCCCAGTACGCCATTGCGTAGCTGGACACACAATACATTCCAAATGGACGTGTGATACTAAGTGTGTGTGCATGCCCAGTGTCACCTTGTGTCGGTAATGTGCCTCTGAGTATGGGCATGGCCATTGACATCCTGTATAGCAATGGTGGTCATCCAGGCAACAGATGTCCATACCCCATGTCAGGATGGATTCCTACATTGAACACACTGGTTGACTGTCTTGAAGGGTGTACTGTCTGTGGAGCATCTCGTATCTATGTAGTGTTGTAATAGTGCTCCATAGATAGGCAGTTGTCACGCTCACACCACTGCCATGTGTTTGTCTACGTCTACCTTGGGACAGTAATATGCTTTTAGACTGCTCACTCTCTATACATTCCCTATCGGCGTCTTTGCCTTTGCGGATGATGTCATTCACCTAGAAGTATGCCTCTGGGAGTGCTGTGTTCCAGTAATCTCGGTAGCATGTTCTGTAACTGCATAATGCTGTAGTGTAATAAGGTAATTAGGTGTATGTTCGACTCCCAGCCCTGCCAAATGTGTGTGTGTGTTTTCAGCTGCCTGGGGACAGAGTAATGCGTTTAGATGGCTCACTCCACATACATTCCCTATCGGCATCTTTGCCTTTGCGGATGATGTCATCCACCTAGAAGTATTCCTCTGGGAGTGCTGTGTTCCAGTAATCTCAGTAATGCATTCTGTAACTGCATAATGCTGAAGTGTGATAAGGTAGTTAGATGTATGTTCGACTCCCAGCCCTGTAAAGTGTGTGTGTGTGAATAATGCATTTAGACGGCTCACTCTCCATACATTCCCTATTGGAGTCTTTGCCTTTGCTGATGATGTCATCCACCTAGAAGTAGGCCTCTGGGAGTTCTGTGCTGCAATAAACTCGGTAGCGCGTTCTGTAACTGCGTAATGCTGTAGTGTGATAAGGTAGTTTGATATATGTTCGACTCCCAGCCCTGACAAGTGCTTGTCTGTGTGTGTGTGTGTTTCCAGCTGCCTGGGGACAGAGTAATGCTTTTAGACGGCTCACTCTCCATACATTCCCTATCGGCGTCTTTGCCTTTGCGGATGATGTCATCCACCTAGAAGTATGCCTCTGGGAGTGCTGTGTTCCAGTAATCTCAGTAGCGCATTCTGTAACTGCGTAATGCTGTAGTGTGATAAGGTAGTTAGGTGTATGTTTGACTCCCAGCCCTGCCAAGTGTGTGTGTGTGTTTCCAGCTGCCTGGGGACAGAGTAATGCTTTTAGACGGCTCACTCCCCATACATTCCCTATCGGCGTCATTGCCTTTGCAGATGATGTCATCCACCTAGATTTATGCCTGTGGGAGTGCAGTGATGCTGGAACTTGGTAGCACATTTTGTTACTGCATAATGCTGTAGTGTGGTAGACTAGACAGGTAGGTGCTCGATTCCAAGGCATGGCAGGTGTGTGTGTTTGACAGTTATACCATATGTGTTGGTATCTGTGGGTGGCTAGCTGCGGGATGTGTTCAGTGTGTTTTGTTGCTGACCTATATAGTGTCCACAGCCCGCATATTCTGCCAAGACACTGGGTTGTCAACACATACATTCGCCAATAGGTCTGGTGAGTAACTGTCAGCAGCCCTACTCTTACCCTTGATACTGTCTGATCCGTGTGACGCAACAACACTACATGATGCAGGTGGCACATGTAGTTTCCTTTTCATTCCTGTCTAATGCATTGCTGTCATGTGGTCCGCTGTTGTGATATAAATGCCATATCTACATATGTGTGTACATGTATATGTGTGTATGTATATGTGTATAAATATATATATATATATATATATATATATATATATATATATATATATACATGTATATATGTATACAAATAGTATATATGATATATGTAGATATAGAGGTGGACATAGATGTGAACATATATGTCTGGGAACATCAGCACTATTGAATGTTTGTGCCCGATGACCTGTACATGATAACCTGGGATCTATGTATATCTGCCATGGCGTGGTGGTAATGCAAATCATCTGTAGTTTGCAGGGTCACGGGTTATAGTCATGTCGACACCGGTTATTTTGTTGCTGGGAAGACCATGGGACATTGAATATGGTGATAGTAAGGCACCTGTTGCCAGTTGTGTAAGGATCTGAGCGACGAGGTTCGGTATGGGTCATATAACTATTCATTAGAAGACTATATGCAGATGAGGTTGACAATAGTGTATCCCATTTATCACCAGGGTGTGATGCTGGTCCCTGGAGTGTATGTGTGTAGTCAGCCGGGTACAGGACTCGAATATAGTTGACAGCATGGGAGGGGGGTCAGGCATACTGTATGTACATTGCAGAACTGTGCCTCGGGAGTGCTCCTGCCTTAGCACTCCTAAGCTAGGTGTGTGTCTATACCTGCCTGGTGACATTGCGAGGGATGACAACAGTGGTGGGGTAGTCAGGGTGTACAGACTGCACAAACAGGTGTTGATCAGCACAATCAGCAGACGACATGGCCAGCCTGCACCTGAACAGTACGGTAATGCGAGCAAGCAGCCTACACACAGGTTTCGTCCGCACTTACACCACCAGTGTATACCTGTGGGGACATTTCACGACACAGTCCAACCAAATGAGACGGGCTGCAACAGGCAACATATACCAACATGTGCAGGAGGCTGGGGCAGTGAGGATGTGTATGCTGCCGAACAACCCTTACTGGGGTGACATAAGACTTTATAGACCCAGGGTGACTTACTAGGGGCTACATGGGCTGGGGATGGTGGAGCACTATGGGGTGGACAGAGACCTACTACAGCAGCTTGTTGACCTGTGCCTGCCACACTTGACACATCAAACAGGTCGAGGGAAACACATCACAGTGGATACCATGGTATGCGTTGGCCTAGGTGTACTAGCCACAGGTACCTCACACAGCACAACTGGGGATATCATGGGTATCTCACAGGCAGCTGCATCCAGAGTATTGCACCAGATCACAGACACCATGTCAACACATGCTAGTGAGCACGTACATGTCCTCAACACACGTGATTAGTAGACCAGCAATATGCATCTGTTCAACCACATGGATGACTACCCTGGGGTACTGGGTGCTATATCCTGCACACACATACACATCGTTGCCCCACCCGATGAGTGGGGTAGGGCCTACAGTCACTGCAGGGGCATACCCTGCAACAACTAGGCCATATGCAATGGCCAGGGCATGAGACTGAATGTGTGTGCTGTCTGCCCTGGAAGCTATGATGATTCCGATATATGGCTTCTGACACAGCTGTAGCACACCAGTGCCAATATGGACATCCCTTACTGTCTCCTAGTGGGGGATGCTGGGTAAACACTGGTGTAGCAGCTGATGACACCCATCAGCAATGCACACACACCTGAACACTCACACCATACTGAGGCGGATGCACAGGCAAGACATATACTTGTACATGTGTCTGAGATTCTCAGTTCACAGTTCTGGTATCCGGACACATCCGTTGGAGCTCTGCAGTATTCACAAGCTACATGCATACAAGTTGTTATGGTATTTGCTATGCTACACAATCTTATCCTGCAGTAACAGTTGCAGCAGGAACAGCATGGGGCAGGGCCACACAGCCCAATACCACTGCCAAGGCCTGTACAGGCACAGTGTGACTTGGTGAAGGAACTACCTGAACAGGGCAAAGTCAGGGAAAGCCCGTGCACAGTATGACCTGCCCTTGGCAAAGAGGCAACACAAGGCATATGCACTGACACAGTAGGTACCCACGGATTTCCCCTCTCTGACCTGCACACAGTACAATGGATGCCAAATATGACACTACCTGTGCTCTGCCATGTATAGGAGGTGCACTGTGTGCATCAGACATAGGCAGCCCTCCAGTACCGTCCTCAAGTCCAGAACACACCCAGGGTATCTCTGTTGACCTAACAAGTGGCAGTTGTATTAGAATGTGTATTTACCCATTGCTATGGTATGTATGTGAGAATACAAGTGACTGTGGTGGCCAAATGTTAGGGCAGCAGACAGTACACATCCATAGTGGCACCATGACCTCTGTAGCACATACAGGGGTCACAATGGTAGCCTGTAGTACACAGGGTGTCCTAACCCACTGCAGATTATGGGCTCACCTTCACGTGTATCCATATAGCCCACACACGTTCCATGCAGCTGAACAGATGTGGACCAATACAGACAAATGATATACAATGGCGTATGGATATGCCCAATGAATGACCCCAACCCCCTAAGACACACAAAGACTACAGCAGGCCAGGTAGTTTGATGTAGGCTGTGTAAGCTAGGACGTCCAACACCACTGTGCTGGTATTTAAAGCTGGGAACTGACGTACACTGGTATCCCTCCAACCAGCAATTTAGGTAGGTCCACACACTGACATGGAGTACCCAGCATACCAGTACAGTAGCGGCAGATGTGTACAACTGTTGGCTGTGCCCCCCCCCGTCAAACCTACACATGTGAGAGTCATATGCGCCACCCACAGTGCTGTGTAGGACTGTGGTTGTGGTTGGATGTCCCCCCACGCTATGCAGACATGTAGCAATTGTCAATGCCACATGACCATTAGCTACCCTGCAAACACAGCATGACACCTGTCTGTGTAGAGCGGAGGGGTCAGCAACACAGTACTAACTCTCTGGACATGTGACACATGCGATACAGTTGACCATACTTGGCATGCTCACACACATGACGGTATGACGGTAATGTCGGTTGACAACATGCATAACAGTCATACTGGGCATGCTCACACACTGAAACACAGGACGGCCAGGCATGCATACACCAGTGGTCTGGACATATCTGCCAGTACATTGCTATACTGTTGGATGACTGCGCTGTATGGTGTGTGTGTGGTCTATTGTCTGTACATATGCCACGGCCTATTGTTAATTCACATGAGCTATGTGCGCAGGGTACTGCTACCAACACGTGAATAGGGTGGTTCTTTGTTTGTGGACAGACCAACGCCTTTGGATACAGACTGGGTAAGGCACATTCCAGCAGGTGGGAGCAGTTGTGCATGGGTTTGCACAGTGTTAAGCACTGCTGACCTCAGGTCACAGCACCTTATACACATTTAGACTCCACATTTCTTTGACAGTGCACTACTGGCATACTGGTAGACAAACACACTTACAGCTGCTCGCTCACCATTTCCGCTTACATTTGTCACTCACTCTGGGTGTGTGTGATCCCTTGTGATGCGTAATACATTGGACTACATGACTACAGTATCGGGTATGTGTAACCATTTTGCGACGGCAGGCGATCGAGTGCACGGACTCGGCAGCCTGTCCAGTTACGTAATCATATTATATGTTTGTTCCTCATACGATCTGCTCCCATCTGCCTGATACATGGGAACCAGTACTCTGCAATGCTGACAGGTGACTTGAGTTTATTAACGCAGCTGTCCCCTGAGTCATGCTACCTCATACCTACTGCACGTTGTCCACCTTTCAGATTGCACGACGGGAGACTGTAGGAGTGACACCTTTCCCACTTTGCATGAGACAGTCTCTCATTCGGCATATCTCATGTGACAATACCAGACCTCTCCACCAATCGGGGACACATTTCTGCAGAATCAGGGACAGGTCAAGAAAAAATCAGGGACCCTTTTACAAAAGTAGTGCTATTAACTTGAAACATTGACAGAATCAGAGCATATGGCTTCATATTCTGAAGTAAAAGTAGTTTATAACTCTTACTTATTGTCATTAGTCATTAAGTGTAATTCACCACCTTTCCTTCAACGGTCACTAATTTTAGGAGGGATTAAGCGGGACAGAGTTAAACTTTCAGTCAAACTCAGGGAAGTACCTGAAATTCAGGGACAGTTGAGAGGTATGGACAATACTTTAGCCATTGCAACTGTCCTGATTAGGGGACATTCTCATGTTGTATGTGTCTGTACTGGTTGCTTGTTACAGGTCTTGTATATCTGACATGTCGATATCTCATATGTAGTAGCATAAGCAACTTTACTGCTGCTAGACTACGCTTTGATTTGTGCCGATATGTATATTTCTGTACTATGCATGGCTGTAGGTATGTTCTGCCCTGGTACGTCTGACATTTCTACAGAGCAGGTTCCACTTTGGCCATTCAGAATGGTGGCGGCCCTATATGTAGAGCTATCACATGTGTCAAGGCAACATATACCCACAGCCAGTAGTAAATGGATGACTTCCACGGTTTGCATATGTTAAGGTTATTCATGTAGCATTATAATTGATAATACTGTTTCCTATTACATGTAGCTGTTTCTGATGCAACAAATTAATGTCTGACACCACTACACACACTATATAGCCTCCATTCTTAAACCTGGTTGATTTCTTTGAAACAGTCACCAAGGCCATTGACGAGGGGAAGGTGGTCCACACAGCCTACCTGGACCTCACAAAAGCCTTCGATACAATACCCCACTCGGGCATTATAGATAAGCTCACCAGCTTAAATATAAACCCCTATGTCACTAGATGGATTGCAAACTGGCTCAAGGACAGAACCCACATGGTTTGAATTGCTGGAGCCATGTCAGACTCCAAACCAGTTACAAGTGGTGTCCCACAAGGCTCAGTCCTGGGACCTCTCTTGTTCGGTAAATATTTCTCGGAGGTACAGGCCAACACGGAAGGACTGTGGCTGACCAAGTTCACAGATGACTGCAAACTGGACACCATAATCGACTCTCCAGCCAACACAAGCATCCTCCAAAAGGGCCTCATAGAAACAGACAACTGGTGCCAGAGCCATGGCCTCAAGCTAAATGCCAAAAAGTGTATAGTCATTCCCTTTGGCAAAACAAAGTGCCCACAAATTACCACATAGGTGGTAATCCATTAAGTACAGAAGAAGTAATTAGGGACCTGGGGACCCAAGTTGATAGCAATCTCTCATTTGACAATCACGTGGCCAAAGTGGTTAGAAAAACATTTTATATAGCCCACCTAATCATGAAGGGATTCACATCTAGATCAGGGGACATCATCGTGCCTCTTTACTCATCCCTCATCAGGCCCATAATTGAGTACAATGCCCCTTTTGGGAAGTACCTTACCAGACACCTGCAGCAACTGGAAAGACCCCAAAAGTACCTCACCAAGAGGATCAAAGGGCTCAAACAGATGCCATATGCTGCCCGTTAAAGAAACTCCAGCTCTACTCAGTGGCATACCGCCTGTTCAGAGGCGATCTGTGCCTGACATATAAAGCCATGTCCAACCTGGAATTAATGGACATGCTGCACCTCAGAAAATCCAAATCCCATCGAACCACGCTGAGAGACTTGAACCTCAGCACTGAAATAAATAGGACATGCTGGAGGGACAGATTCATAACCCAGAGGCTCCCTTCACTCTGGAATAAAATCCCAGTCCAGGTTAGGCAGAGTCCCTCATTGACTCTCTTCAAGAGAAATCTTGATGAGTGGATGGGAGATCGTAGGTTTACCCCGGGTATCACTTCTGTGTCACTGTTAGACAGAGGCACAGTATACTAACCTCGAAAAAGGGCATAGCAAAATAAATTTAAAATGGGTGGCGAAAGCCAAACACATTCTGGCTAGGCTTATAAATGCCCTAAGGCAGATAGCCAAGTATGAACCTATGAACCTATTCCCGAACTCACAGGCCATGTGCCATAACTGTCATTTTGCAGGACACAACTGACCAGACGGGTGTGTCCTTTGCAGGTGT
>NC_056726.1:152445897-152503284 GCF_019279795.1 Protopterus annectens
CTGCTTCACCCGCTGCTCCCTCATACACCTCCAGTTCACCTATTCTGCATACGACACAGTGTCACCTTTGAGGATTATACCATTACCCATCCCCCCAGACACACATATTCCTGACACTCCATCCATCCCTGCTTTCGTTGATGGCAAGTTCGGTTTGGACCACTGATGTGTGGATTTTGGCTGACTGTTCTAATCATTGGTAGGATGCCACCTTTTCCTATGTCCAGGATGGGATATATTCCGGACACATATCCGAATGTACTGGACAACATGTACCCACAGTCAATGCTACGGATAATATTGTTCCTTTCAGCCTACATGTTGCCTTATTGTTGTAGCAGTTTATATGCTCCTTCTGTTTCGTTTACATGCTTATTCTATTTCCTGTCACATTTGGTATGTGAAATACGGACATACCTATTGTATGTGACTATTACATGCATTGTGGGATATAATTCGGTCATACAGTCGCTAGATATTTGCATTTATCGTGTTTTTTGTTATGGACACATCTGCCCAGCTGTGTACCCTCCCTCACAATATGGGTCAGCTGTTGACCCTGACCATTGGGCTGGATGTACCTATTGGTGGCGCGCTAACATATGATGCGTTTCACTTCCACTTGGTATAACTATCTACACTGCGTTGGACTACGGGCACACAGTTTTCAATGTCATTTGTTCACAGGATAGGGACCCGTTATTCCCTACCATGCATTTGTGTTTGCTTCTTCATTTTGTGTTCGCAGGAACTGTCTTGCATGCTTTGCATATGTTTCAGTATCCACGGACACTGACAGATGTGATTACTATTGCTTGCAAATTGTTATATGCAAGCATTTTAGGTTGCACGTCGACAGGTGACATTTCCACGTCTCCGTGCGGCACTTCGACACACCCTATGCACTCGCGCTCCTTTCCTATGCATGTGGCTGTGGTGGCAGCGTGCCTTCATTAATATGCATTCGGTGCTACTGCGCCATCTTCACGCCGCACGGTCGGCGCAAGCCTAACGCCGGCCTTGTGCCGAGCTTCATGAATCCCGGGGAACATTTAGCTGCTATTACTGAAACCTAGAGTAAAACATCAGTAGAAACATGCTGATATATTTACTGCACATTAACAGCAAAAGACACAACACTTAGCCAGAGTGAAATCTAAGTTGTATTTTTCTAGTACAAGGTTTAACCAAAATGAAATAAACCATACAGTTAAGATAATACAAGAATCCAATGTACCTTCTTGTAGAGTGAAGCACCTGGATGGACTCCGAGTTTGGAGCCACAAAGGCAAAAAAAGTAGCGGGAGACCCAGCTGAGAAGCAGGGAGGGCCAGTCAGTTCATTCAGTAGAAAGCAGTTACCCCACCCCCTCCGCAGATTTTTTACCACCATAAACAAGCAGTGAGGTAGAATGTTCTTGAATACAAAAACAAAGTGACTGAACTCTAAAAACTTGACCTGAGTCACAGCATCTAATTTAATAGTTATGGGCTTTTCAATGTCTTTTCCGGGGATTTATTACCCTGATAAGAGTAAAATATGCTGAAGTGTTAATGTAGCTTCACCTTCAGCAGTAAAAGGCCTATAAGTAAGTGAGGGTGGGGTGGGGATATCCTTCCAGCAGATTCAATACTACCTTACCTCTAGTTCTATTATTCTGTTATAGGATAATAGGATAATAGGAGTTACAAGGCACAAGGCAACTGAGCCAAGATGTTACTGCCACCATTTCAGTACCCACCATTAGGCACTGCCTTTTTAGTTATAATAGTAATATTTACAGAACTCGTATCATTATCTGTATTCTTACCAAAGAAATTAATACTTAATCAAATCAGACCAATATAATCCCTGTTTGTGATAGGAAGTAATTTTGGGTTAACTTTTGAAATTTGTATTAAGAACAATTATTTCCTCTGAACTTCAATTGTGAATGCCCAGGATGTGACAATATTATACCTTAATTCCCCAGACATGGGATGGGGTAGTATCAGGGTAGTGGGCCTTTGGGTTTTGGAGCCCTGCGTCATTTTAAAGGCTGCATCTGTTCATAAGGGACAAGTGCAGTACCCTTGGAGTGAATTTATACTCCAAATTATTTTTGAAGAGTGTGAGGGATGGGTTTTATTTTACAATTATGGCAAATGTATTCCATAGATGAGACAGCCTTGGGATACAAATCTGTCTCCAGCAAGTTCTTTTAGAGTCAGAAATAAGGTTCAGGTTCATGAAACACATAACCCTTGTTTAATTTTTTTTTTTTGCTGTGTATATGTAACATTTTTATCAGTGCTGGATCAGAAAATGCCTTGTAGGTCAGGCATAAGTAACCTCTCAATAAATGATATGAGATGGAGTGAAGGGATAGGGCCTTTAGTTGGTTCCCATAAGACATGTGTCTTATACTTTATAACTTTTAGTCAGAAATCTCTGGGGCCACTCCAATTGGTGTAAATGCCTAGACAGATACATGCAGCAGGAAGCATTGTACTTGATTATAGGCCTGATGTGGGCCAATTACAATGGCACTATGACTTCCTTTGATCTTGATGACATGCCTTTACTTATAGGTTGAGCCACACAGAAGGATTTCCTCACTACTATAGCTACTTGTTGGTCAAAGTGTAGATTACTATCTATCTGTATTCCTAGGTCCTTCACCACTGGGTCTATTTTTAGGGGTGTGCTATCAATATTATAATTTGCAAGGATATCTGATTTACCAAAGGTTATGATTACACATTTTCTAGCATTTAGTCTCAGCCTGTGGTTTTGGCATCAGTTGTTTGTCATTTTTAGGCTTGTTTGTAGAATGTCAACATCATTTGGGGATTCAATGATTGCTTCCAGCTTACAGTTATTGCCAAACTTGGTGATCCAGAAGTTCCCAACATTGACCTTCACTTCAGAGAAGTATATACCAAATAGGAGGGGTCCCAATACTGAGCCATGGTGGACACTGCTAGTAACAGCTTTCTCATCGGAAGTGGATTCACCTGTCTGGACAACATGTGTCCTGTCAGTGAACCAGTTGGCTATCTATATGATGGTGTAGAGGTTTATGCCTTAGTCAGTAAGTTATCTATGATCCCCAAGTGGAGGATTGTGTCAAAAGCATTGGCCAGGTGCAAATAAATGGTGTGTACGATTTTACCCTCATCCATGGCTCTATTTACTTTCTCTAAGAAGTCCACCAGATTGAGTAGGCAAGACATCCCTTTGATAAAGCCAAATTGAGTCTGGTACAGTGTTTGGAGAGTTCATATGTCATTATTGATCATGTCCATGATAGTTCTCTCCATGGCCTTGCAGCTAACACTGGTCAGGTTTATGGGTCTGTAGTTCCCTGGGTCAGTTGGTGGACTGCTCTTGTGCAGAGGGATGACCGTTGCAGTCCCCAATTCCACTGGGACAAAGCCTATTTGAAGGCTGTGATTAGAGATGGTTTCTAGTGGCTCTGACAGATTCTGTGTAAAATGTTATTAAAGAATCCTCCTGGAATTTTGCCATAACCAGTGGAGGATGTGCTTTTGGTTTTAGTGAGCACAGTAAGGACCTGTTCCCTTCTAATGATCAGTAGGGAGATGTTTGTGGGTATTTCTTTAGGGGTGGTAGTAAGTAATGGGTGGAAAAGTTTGAACTGAATTTGTCAGCCAGCAGGTTTGCTATAGTGTCAGGCTGGTGTAATTGATTTTCATGATTAACTCAGCACATTGCTGAGCATTTCCCCTGAGGTTATGAACATAATTAAAAAAGCCTTATGGTCATCTTTCACCTGGAAGGCTATCTTTGGCTTATAGTTTGCTTTGGCAGATTTGGCCAGCTCTCTTACTTGTTTGCTTAGAATTGTGAGGATCTTTTTGCACTGTTTTGTCTGTTCCTTCTTGGCTTTGGAGAGGATTTGTTTTCCTTTTGTTGATTAGCATATTTATGCTAGGAGTTCCACCAGTTTGGTTTATTTTTGCCAGTAATCATAGGTTTGGGTCAGACAGGTACTGTCTTTTCTATGCAGTTATGAATGTTGTTGTACAGTGCTTCTGTGTAAAACTCAGAGTAGGCCTCAGTGTCATCCAGGGTTGGAAGTTTAATAAGCCGTCACTTAATTTGAGGTAATGGACCTTAGCAAAGTTCTTAACAGTTTTGGAGTCTGATAGGGCTTCTCAGTTAGTTTCAGTACTAAAAATAATCATTTTGTGATCAGATTTTACCAAGAAGGAGTTAATGCACAGGAGTGAGCAGCACCCCCCCATGTTTGGGAGTACTAGGTCTAGAATATTTGTACCTCTAGTTGGGGAGGTAACTAGTAGCTCCAGGGTGTTTGCATTGAAGAAGTGCAAAAACCTCTGAGAAAGTGAATTATGGGTCCTATTAAGTCTCCCAGGTTATGGAAGGGGTAGTTTTAGTTACCCATAGCTATGGTGTTAGGCTGAATGTTAATAGATTCAAGTATATTTATTTTGGAGGTGTGGTTTTCCAGACTCATGTCAGGAGATCTGTAACTAGCAAGGATATAATAGGGGTCACACTTATGGTTAGCTAGGCATGGAGAAGCCCAAGCAAGTCATGTTGTTGGACCAGTCTAGCAGTGTAGTTGTCCATTATGAACACTGAAACACCTCCTTCCTTTGTTTTATCCTGAGCTGAGAGGGATCGAAATGTATGAAAGGCATTGCACAGCTTGATAGCCGGGGTGCTTTCCATGGTTTTGAACCATGTTTCTGTGACTGCGTATATGTCTGCATTCTCCCAATTGAGGAGTGCTTCCAGGGACTGTAGTTTTTCATTTAAATTCCTATAATTGAGCAACAGTACTTTCAAGTACTTGTAAGTGATTTTTGTTATGTTAAAGGGTTCAAAACTTGACATGCCCTAAAAAAGGCACTGTGTGGATAGGTAAAATGTTTGCCAGTATCCAGCAGTCAAGTGGTGACAAGTGCAAACCATCTTTGACAAAGCATCATGGTTTGTTGATCATGCTATCCCAGGCTGACACATTTCGGATCCCCTTGTTGTGACATCAGAAACTAAGCCAATTGCTGAAGTCAAGAATTTTTTTGCTGGTACTGTGGCATCATCAATGGTGAAGGCAGAAAGCTGTTCAAGCCTAGATCCATACCAACCTGGGAAACATATTCCGAAAGCCTCACCATGTCACTCTTCATATAGTCCAGTGAAGTATGTCTTAGGTAATTTACGTCAACATGGACTGTGATCGTGTCATTCTGGTACTTGTGGTTTAAAGATCTAAGTACATGCATGACCTTGCAGATCTTGGCTCCAGACAAACAGCTTACTCTGATCTTCTCCTGGATTAGCCTGGTAAGGTGGACATCAGTATGTCTTAGAATGGAATCACCAATAACTAGAATATTTGGCTGTATGGTGTGTTGCCTTATGGGCTTAGAAGCAGGGTTGCTATAATTTTCAGAGTTATGTGTTGTGTGAGGTGCTGTCTTTTTTGACTGTGTGTGGGACTGAGAGAAGCTTTTAGGAAGTCTTGGAAGTTTGGATAGATTACAAGTGAGTCCCTCCACATATGTGGGTCCATGTATTCATTCCTTAGTGTTGGTAGTGAGTGTTTTGGGTGGAATGCTGACAACCTGATTTGTATTTTTCATGTGTGCATGTGAGATCTTTGCCTCCAATGATATTGTGTACCTACACCTCACACACTGTGATTGTGTGTTTTAAAATTAAATGGTAGTCAGTGAACAGGAGGCAGTTACTGTACTGCCTCAGGATGCCCATATCTACCCAGCCAGAAACATAGATGAAAGGGAAGTGCCTATCCATTACACCAGATAAATAGCAGATGGAAAAGAATAGAGGAGAGTCAATTAAAGGTCTAAGTGAGATTGTTAAGTTGTTTACTATTAGATGGTTTGCAGTGGTACCGCCCTTTGCACAAACTGGTAGCTCTTTGAGCAGCTATGAACAGTGGGAGACTATGAAGTGCATTTCCATAGAGGATTTTCAACTGGAGAGGTTTACTTATATACAATAAAAGACAAAAAAATCTGGGAACAACCGCCAACAGTATAAAACATTTAATGAATATAAAAAAGCAGAGCTTTCAAGCATGCAATCTTTTTCTCAGTGCACCAATAAAACATCACGACTGATGAAGCCTTGTTATAATTGCTATTTTTATAGTTTCATTAATAAAGACTGTGAATGTATACATCTGATAGATGGATGAATGTTTATATTTAAAACTTCAGTAACATGTAATGTAGAAAATGCTGTATACATTGCTGTGACCAATGTAATTGTTTCTACACAAACTGTAAGTTAAAAGATAGGATGTAGTCCCATTTATCAGTAATTAGAAAAAAAGTAGAAACTGATTTATTGTTTAATTATATAAATTCCACAGATGAGACTCATTCATTTATGTTTAGAGTATTACAACAAATATATAAAAATGAGCATGGTGGAGAGTTGACTACCACCACTGAACTGGCCGAATATAAATGGTTAAAGTTTTTTTAGAGCCGATCGTGTCCCTGGTCTTAACCTAGTTAATAGTATAAAACCAGTTTTAAAACTGAAAAGAATGATGCTTTGAAATGTGTATTTTAAAGATATTTTAGTTCTGGGCACAGAGATATATATTATGAGTACATTTTGTTATATGTTCCTTTAAGAAATTGAATATGTAATTAATTATTTAATTAGCTGGCTTGTTAGGGATATATATAAGTGTGCATTCAGTTGTGATGTTTTATTAATGCACTGAAGAAGAGTTTGTATGCTTAAAAGCTGTGCTCTTTTATATACACTAAATGTTTTATACTGCTGGCAGTTGTTCCCAGATTTTTTGTCTTTTATTGTTATCATTCATTTCTGGGTACAGTTGATTGGACATATAGTTTTATGGTTATTTGGATTTGCTTATATACAAAGCACAGGTAACCATGTTTGCATTTTGCTTTTATACCAGCACAATGTGATGAAAGCCTTTTACACAGTTAAGCCCTCAGGTGAATTAGATCCACAGCACAGGAACAGATGTGTACATTGGTTTCCTGAAGTGACTGGATGAGGACTTACAGTATATACAAGAGATCCTTCTCATATCATAAAAAAAATCCCTGGGTGTAGTTAAGCATAGAATACAAAACCCGGAGGAAGAGCATAAGCTAAATGAAAAAAAAAATGAATATATTATGTAGAGAAACATGGAAATGGTTTGGCTAAGAAGGCATATGACCCCTAAATGAGATTCTAGAGGCAAATTGTTAGAATCTTGGGAATTCTAGAAACTGTTGGACCTATAAAGGATTTAAGAGATGGGGAAAACAGAGGGAGCCTGATGAAGGTGCACTATGTACTGAGAAGATGCACTGATGTAGAAGAAGAAAGCCAATGTGATCTCCAGGTGGTATATACAGGTCCTTTTGTATTCATGTTACTAACATGAACATTGCAATGGTAGAGGACTATTACCTCACCCTAAGCAAACCTAGACATGTCTATAGTGCTATCCATGAGAACATACCAGAAAAAACCTCATAGGTGACTTATCCTTACCAACTCATCATTGTAGGGAAAGGTAAGTAATATTAGCTGGAATCATTGTATAAAGCTGAAAATTTCAAATTGTATATACTTCGCATCTGTAAATTCCTGGCTAGACCGAGACAGAAGGTAGAAAAATTGTAATGAGGATGGGGTGAATGTGTTAGCGTTATAGTCATCAGTAAAACCAGAGAAGTATAATCATCAGTGTCCATTTATCAGTCAGAAAGAAGAAAGGACTTTCCAGACAAAAGTAAGGGAGGATTGTATAACCAGCAATGAGGAAACTAGAGGAAAAACGTTCATTTATTTTGCTAGGGACTCCGTTGAAGCACTCATAAAGGTCACATTGCCCAAAAAGGGGGAAAGTAATGGAGATGAAAGTCATTATCCCACAGTATGCACAGCAGAACCCCAGGGTATTATCATACTTAGGGTGACATACTCTTTGATAATTTGGAGGGTAATGATGGGTCCTCCTGGTGACCTGAGCAGCTAAGGCATCTAGACTGCTCAAGCTGTCACAAGCATGGAGACAGGTAAAATAAAGAAAGAACTGGTATGACTGAGATGATGTTGAGAAGAATTTGAATGCCTTAAACTATACAAGAAGTGGCAAGGAAAGGGGAGACGTGTTACAAACAAACTATGTTGCTTACTTTTCTAACTGCGTCATCGCAAAACATTGGTACTGAATATAATAAAGTGTGATTACCTGACTTGACTTGATACTGTTATAAACTCAGGGTGATATGAGTGAGAAACATTGTACAGTTAGCACTGCAGGACACTGTCTAAGATCATATATATACAATTTCATACATCTCCATGAATGATAATAAGTGCAGCATTTGTGGATAGTCCAGTACTTCTTCAGTTCATAAACACTACCTGTAAATAGATAAAAGAATGGAGTATTGTACATTAAGGGACAGGACAGTGATGTTTCTATATGAAAACTGAAAAGAATATGTTTGGAAGCAGGGTATAAAAGCTGAAGCAGATACTTTGGTGAGGATGAAGTATTGTATTCTCATTCTGCGATTAAAAGAAGGGTTCTTTCTATTCAGTCACACGACAGAGTATATTTATTAACAGGTAACATACAAGGAATTTGACCTGTGGATACAACTTAGATACAAGTGTGATGTGGGTCTTGATTATAAAAAAAGGTAAAAATAGGAGGGGCTGTTGCTGATTGACAGACCTATTTAAAATATAAATGACATTAAGGGAATGTCTGTGGATTGTTGTCATAACTATGGGATAAGAATGCCATTAATATTCTAAAGACATGCTTCTGGAGCATTTCTCCCCGGGCCTCTGCTGAAACTAGAATCTGTGGAACCTAGTCGGACTTTCCCGGTCAACAAATGTTAAACAAAAATAAAATAAATAAATAAATAAAATATTCATACCTGTGAGGTAAAATACACAAATCACAAGTCAATTAATGAAACAGCTCCTGCAGTAAAATGGCACTGAGACAGTTAAGCAGTAAATAGTGGCAATAAGCAGCTCTATGCAAGGAGTTAACAACTCTAAGATTTTTGTGGCATGGAGAAGGGTGATCTAATTAGCTCATACATGAAGCTAGATATGGACATTTTACAAAAGTACCCAATGTGCTGGGGCTGTTGAAGTGTTCAGGCAGTGCAGGGCATAGGTATAAGCAGCTATGAATACAATTAAGAAATGAATGTGTTGTAGGCTGCAGCTGCAGCCTGTAGAATACACAGCTGTATGTAAAGGTAGCTGCTACAAACCTACTATACCTCCCAACCCCCTAGAACAAGGGATCTGGACACAGATGTACTTAATTGGGGTGGAGATAACACATAGGTGGGAGTGTGAGCACTTTGGTGGACAGCAAGCTGTACATGTAACTGTGTCAGCTGTATCAGGCCTGTTGTTACAGTAAGCCATGGCAAGGGTATTCTATACAGTGCAATTGGGGCATATGCTTAAGGTACATCTGTTATACAATAGTGCAACTAACAGATGGTAGGTGACATATAGTTAGGCTATATGGATATGTGCATTGTGTATCTGCCTGCATGCCTTTGTCTTGCAAAACTGGTCAGCAGTTAATTAAGTAGCAGTAACCTATGGGGAGTAAGATTGCATGACTCAATGTAATTGAAGTGTGCTACAGCACCGGTCTCGAACCCAGGACTGTCTGCGGCAAAACATACTGCATACAATGCATTTAACAGCCTGAACTACTGAGACTCTGCAAAATCATGTGTATTTGCAGGATATATGTGCATATACAGGCTGTGAGAAAAATTTCCACAGCCATGAGTACATGCATGGCTTTATATGGTTGTATTTCTGCAACAGGGTCCCATTTGTACATGTGCTTTGCCATTTCTGCCTTAGTAGGTGTCTTACCACAAGTTGCTGATAAAAGGGCAGATATACCTGCTATCACAGGCCTCACTTACATCCATTAGTATGTCTTCATTATAATTTATTATTGCACCACACTCCAGGGTACTCTTCCAGTTTTCACATTAGATTTGTATTTCAGTTACATGCATAATGTCTGTAAGTAGCAAGCAGTATGCTTTGCTGGAAACATTAGCGTAAACTAAAGCCTGTGTAGTATGTTGGGTATATGCAGTGTGCTATAGCAGAGCATGACCTGGGTTTGACACTTGGCAGTGATGTTTATTTTCTACATGTGAGTAACACTGTCATAAACACATATACTCAGTAAAGCTCTTTAAACTTCTTTTAAGCTCATTTAAGCTGAGCTAGGGGACGAGGCATGGCATGCCGCGTTGCTCCAAGCAAATCTGCACTAACAAATATAAAGAAAAGAAAAAGGGAGTGATAGGAAAATGGTAAAATAGGGGCAAGCAGAGGGAAAACAATGTGAAAGGCAGGTAGGGATGTGCAGGATGGGTGTAGGGAAGGACCAAAACTATCCATCTCTTGTACAGCAACAGCTGTCTATTTTGACAGGTTTTGTAGATGAATTTGAATTCTCAGACCCCCAGAGAGAGGGGTGAGGACAACATAAATGTGTTGTCAAGCCAATTGGACCACATTAGTTTGCCCCAGTGTACACATGTGTAAATAGAGAGATATGTATGGGGCAATATTTTTTTTTTTGTGGAAGAGATGCCCTTTTTTTTAAAACGAAAGTGGAATGTTGGGGAAGGGACATAGGTACATGTGGGGATGTAAGTTGGGTAGGAGAGGATGCAATAGCAGACAGACAAGACAGCAGACAGGGGAGGTGTGTGACACATGTGTGGGGTAAACACCTTAGTTGGGGAAGGTGTTGTGGATTCGGGTCACATGTGCCTCCAGATGGCAGCAGCATGACTAACATCCCTCCCCATGGGCAGTTGACACTACTCCTTCACTGTCCCAAAGGTGGTTGAGCTGGAGGCTGGGCACCATGGCCAGCTTGTCCCACCAGGTTTGCCAGTGTGCCCTCAATCTGGTGCAGGTGATGTTCATGGGTCTGATGAACAATCCTGTGCACCATGACCGGCAGGTCATATTAGGTGACTGCAGCCCCTCTGCCAGCGATCCCAGATGGAGGCCAGGCCCCGTCCCCTGAGGCAATTACACCCAACGTCACAGTTGGTGCAGGGGCAATGGAGGAGGCACCACCAGCCTAGGTCCCAGTCGTGCTAGGGCCCAGTGCCACAACTAGTTGAGGCAAGGTAGGTGGACCACTGGGAACCAGCCTACCCTGTTGTGCTGTGGTGATGGAGGTATAGCAATAAGTATAGGTTAGTTATGAACAACACGTAGTTAGTAATAACAGCATGTCAGGACAGTGGAAATAATCCAATTATATGTCAATGCATATTATGTGGAACAAAACAATACATGCCAGAACAGTCAGTATGTTAACAGCATGCCAGTAACAGTTACAGCATAAGGCCAACAAAATAGGTAATTCAACAAGATATGTTAATATGCAACTATTATAATACATAGCAATAATAATAATAATGCGCACGCCCAAAATACAGGTAATTGAACAGCATATGTGAATAGTAAACCATAACCAATGGATAACTATAACAATGAAATGAAGATAAGGGATGGGGACAGATAATAAAACAGTCCATTAGTACCATTATAGGCTATTTATGTGACAACAGTACTACTATCCACTCTACAAGTCTGTCCTTTATTTATGTGTACAAGTTCCCAATAGCTGCTGTAGCACATATAGACCTCTCAGCGATTCACATGGGACAGTATGAGACAAGCAGGAACAACTGCAGGTACACTACTAGACACAACAGTGGCACATCAGGTGGACCTATATAACTACCAAGGTGTACTGTGGGCTGATGTTGTGATACTTTGCAATTTAGGTAATTATCCCAATGGTAATCCTGTGACAGACAGATTATGCACTACTAATTACATTATGTGACAACATGATACTTGAGAGAAATGTATGTGTACAGTACAGACCCTAAACAACTATCATGCCTTGCTTGGCAGGCATGGGGATAGAACCCAATAGCAGTGACTGCAGAGGACTTCTGAATGGAATGTATGAATTGGATGCAGCAACTTTGAACAGAAAGTCCAGACATACAGCCATACCAAGATTACATATTTTATTTATTGTATTTCATTTTATTTTATTATTATCATATTTATTTCCTTTATCTTATGCTGTACTTTCATATTCTTGCTAATGATTTTAATAGTCTGTGACATCTAAACACACAATTCTTTACTCATAATATGGGCTACCTCACCCATTTACCTGTAGTTCTTGTGGAGAGAGAATCAGTAAACATTACATGAATGATACTGTAATATGTAGTACTACATAGCACTGGATTCAAACCCTGATCTGTGGGTGGCAAACTGTATTACAGGCAGAGTATATAACAAACTGAGCCACTGAGCCACTGCTAACTACTGACTGACTGATATTTGCCTAGAGCTCACATGTAACCAATATATGAGCTGGTAGCACAATTACAGTAGTATACTAGACTGCAGTGACAGTAGAACACACATGCATGAAATACAAGCATGACAGAGATAATAGGTAATCTATACATTAGTATATAGAATACAGGTGTACACAATATATTGTTACTGGTTTGAAGTATCTGTGAAGTCAAACAACATTATTAGATCATGGAGTGGGCTACCTCACCCATATACCTTGCTTACCTACTGTTTTTGGATGACAGAGCATTATGTGGAATATATTGGCCTAGGAACAGCCTTGACCAGTACTGTTTATGTTAAATAAGACAGTTGGCTGTCATTATATTTGCATGCTATGGCTACTAAAGTGTTATACTTGACTGCAGAACCTTCCATTACAGCTTGAATGCATACAGTTATACTACAATAAACCTGATGTACACAATTAACCTTGTGTTATTGGTAGTGGTACGTGAGTTATTGCAGAAAAGTTGGCATTATTCATTTCTTGACAAACAGCTCTAATTCCTCACTTATTGCACTACAGACTTTATTGTATATACTTTCACACAGTTTCTGATGCTGTTCTGAGTTTTTATTGAAAAAAGTTGTCATTATTCACGTCTTGCAATACAGCTCTACTTCCACAGTTACTACACTACAGACTTTCTTGTATATACTTTAATGCAGGAAATGTTATTTTTTGTGTTTTTATTGACACACAGTTGGCATTATTATTTATTGCACTACAGTTGTACGTCCACATTTATTTCAATACAAACTTTAATGTGCATACTTTATTACAGGTAACGCTTTACTCTTTCTTACTTATTTCACTACAGTCCGCATAATATGGCCATACTCATCACACTCACAGCACAACCTGGCCAAGCACCCAGCATGTCCTTGAAGTTGCAAGCCCTCTCCTCTGCAGCTGTTGGGAGAGAAGAACACCATTATGCATACCAGTTTAATATATATTCAGATTAGATATTGGTGGTACAGAGGTAAAAATAATTAAATACATGTGGACCATCACCTGCTCAAAATTTTTTAACCCAGTTGTCCAAGAGATCCCCTTATGTCACTTCAGGTCACCATAGTGGTGATAACACTGATCACCTGTGCAGGGAATACCAGTTGCACTGATGAGGTCTCTTGCTAGCCAGTCCTAGGCCTTCGCCTTGCACTCTATGCCCTGCGAACATCCCTGCAGAAGCCAGCCTACATGTTTTTTACAAGGAGTCTGACCATGACTCTGGATGCCAGGATTCCCCAACACTGTGCCCGAAAGCGCAAACCCTCACCAATGCCTGCCACAGTATCCTTCAGAGAAATAGCTCCAAAGGAGTATGCCATATTCCTGTCTATTAAGCTTAATATATCTTGTTTTCCTACTCTTACATGCCATTTGGCAATATTTAAAAATGTGGCACATCACTTAGCAGTGCACAAACCAGCGGAGCTGAGCTGAGCAGTGCGAAAACCCAAAAATCTGCATGCTTAGCAATGTTTAGCAGTGCACAAACTAGCCAAGCAGAGCTCAGCAGTGCATAAACATTTTCAGCCATTATTATACGTATGCAGTGCTTAGCAGGGCTTAGCAGGTGTTAGCAGAGCTTAGCAGTGTGCAATGGGACAGAATTTAAATACAATTGGTATAATTTGTATTTCAAAAATAAATGCTTATTTGCCCTTACATGTATTCAAACCCTGCACCTACTGCTCATGGTGTCATACCTCTACCCATTTAGCTACAAAGATATGTACAATTCAGCTATACCTTTACATATACTTCTCAGCTGCCTATAAGCACTGCTGAGCACCACACCACACCATGCAAACCCGCTCAGTTATGCTTAAACATGACCATTAAACAAATAATTAATTGCATCTGGTTTCTACTTTTAGTAGTCTGGCAGGTCTTGGCACTGCTTAGCATTGCTGCACTCCACACTGAGATATGCAAACATGCTTTAAAAAAAAAGGGAAAAATAAACAACCAGAAAAAAGTAAAAATAAAGAACAAAACAAATAAACACTTACAACAATTAAATACACAATTGACATTATGCAATTGGACAGTGCAGGAAGTGTCTTACTCATCTGCAGACACAGTTGACACTACACTCCCTGCACTGATTCAATAACCATGTTCCATGGCTCTCCCTCGTCAACACACCATGATTAATATGCATGGCACACTGCTGATGGGGAACCATGTACAGGGACATTGTAACGTTCCGTGTAGGCTCTACACTATGCCTACATACATTTTATTAAATTCTAGGGAGTCTCTATTCATGGATTGCTTTTGCTGGTCCTAATAATGCATTTTCAGTTTCTTGCTTATATTTGTGTTCTATCCCCATACTGAGGAATTACAGTATTACAGTAAAGGTACATGTTTTATAACATTTCTTTATGTCAGTTGACTACCAAGGGGTGCTTTTCAATTTCCCATTTTATTTGACTCTAGGTGGGACTACTAGATCTATGCATTTGTCAATGAGGGTGTAAAACTTCTTGGTGAAGCTGGCTGCTTTGCCTGGGTCAATGGTGGTGATATAGTTCATAGTTTCTAAGGATGCAATCCAGGAGACCATTAAGGAGACTACCCCAAATTCCCCAAAGTATTTTCTGGGTATGTAATTTGCACAACAGATGGAAAGTTTTAAACCCTGCACTAATAGCAGAGGAAGAAACTCATTAACAAATCAGAGTTTTAGTCCTATATTTACTCAGAAACAAGTCAGAATTTTATTCCTGGCTAACTGCTAGATAGCATAGTTAAATTTAGGGATTTCATCATGTAAGTATATAAAGTCCATCCTTTTGAAATCATTAAATATAAAAAAATCTGGTTAATTATTGGTATGGTGGTTTTTGGTGTAAATGTTGCAAGTATATAGTCCAGCTTAACTAGAGAAGTGGAGACTAGGGAAGTGAACCAGAATTAGGCAATATTAGTGAGAACCAGATCCAGAAAATGTTGGTATGTAGTGAGTTTGCTAAATATTTGATCCTAGCAATTCTTGCTTATCAAATCCAAAAATTTTTGAGCAAATTCTGTGTTAGAAGTATGATACTTCAGTCTATGGATGGACATGATTATGGAGTTATTGGTTGTACAATCATCATCAACCCCCTTTTTCCTATTTTCTACACAGGGTTAGGGTGTTGTGTTAACAGTCACCATCTCACAAGATTCAATGCCACATTCCTGCCTTCTTTGACACTCATGCCTGACTATTGCAGATCTTCTCTCACACAATCCATTCACCTCTTTGATGGGCACCCTTGTTTCCTCTTACCTTCTTCCTGTTTGCCCCTAAATATTCTTCACAAGATTGTCTCCTGCTTTTCTGCAAATGTGCCCAAGCCACTGTAATCTTTTCTCTTTGATCTTTATTGCAATTAGAAATACTTTGGCTTCTGCACTTATGTCCACATTTCATCATCTGTCCCACAGTGTGCATCTTACCACCTGTCTCAGACACTTCATTTCCTTTACCTCTAGCATCTTCAACTGTTCTGCCTTTACTGCCCAGGTTTCTGTATCATACAGTAGTACTGGTCACACCACTGTTACACTACACCTGACACTGTATGTCATTTGACTCTGCTTCTAGCTCTGACTTCTTCATTCGGACTTCCCTACTCATCAACTGCCCTTCCCAGATACTTGAAGCTGTTAACTTGTTCCACTACCTTCACTTCTCCCTCAATTCTCAACTTCTTTTGACTTACTCCATTTGCTATCATTACCACTGTCTTATCATCTGCACTCACTTTCATCCCATGTCCCTTCAGTTTTGCATTCCATCCCCCTATCCTTTGCTGAAGTTCTTGGTTAGACTCTACCTGTAATGCCACATCATCTGCATACAGCAGCAACTCTGCTGATCTGTTTTCTCTGACCCGTTTGATAATGTAGTCCATCAAGAATATGAACATTAGTTGGTTCAGAGCTCAACCCTGATGCACACCCACTATCAATAAGAACTCCTCTGTGAGTCTAAACACTGTTCATACTTAGGTCACTGCGTCCTTGTACATACCCGATACTGTTCTACCAATGTTTCTGGGACTTCAAACCATAGCAGGACTGCCCAAATCAGCCTTCTTGGGACCTTGGCATATGCTTTCTCCTAGTCTAGGAATGCTCAGTTGGACTCTTCCCTCATCTCTACCTTCTTCACAGCTATCTGTCTCACTGGAAACACTGGGTCATTTGTGCTGCATCCTAATCTGAATCCAAGTTGCTCATCTTCTATTTTAATTTCTAGTACTCTACATACTCATATATCAATCACCAGAACTTTCAGGCCATGTGACAGTAGTTTGATACCTCTATACTGCCAACAGTTGTGGATGTCCCCTTTCCTCTTGTACACTGCCACAACTACACTTATTCTCCAGTCACCTGGGACATGTTTTTCTCTCCAGATTGCTATGAGTACCCTCAGGGGCCATTTTCCCTGTCTCACCCAATATCTTTATCATATCTGCTGTGACCTCATCTGAGCCTGCTGCTTTCCCTGATTTCATTCTCCTTAATGCTGTTCTTACATCTTCTATGGTGAGCTCCTGTTTTTCTTTTATCATACACTGCATCTGAGCCAGTACAGCTTCTGTGAGGATTTCTTCATTCAGATCCTGCTGGACGTACTCCTTCCATCTACCTTTGATGGTCTGTGGACTGGTGAGTAAGTACTTGCTGGCAACCCTTATGAAGGATGCCTGACTATCTTCTTTAACTTCCTGCCTTTGCCTTGCAACCTGGGAATTACTTTCCAGAAGCTGGTAGAGTAATTCTGATGCCCTGTTCTTTGCTATTGCAGCTCCTCTCGTATCCACAGATCTGTGTCCCAGAGACTCCCCCATCTGTGGAATAGACTCTCTCTCCTGGATAACTGGATGGGAAACAGAAAATACACCCCTGAGATTCCAACTTTGTCCCTGTTGGACAGGGGCTTTGGATGCTGACTTGTCTATACATGGGCTAAGCTTTTGGCTAGGCTTATAAGGGCCTCAGAGCCAATAGCCTAGTAACTTCCTATGATCCTATGAGCATGGATTAGTTTAGTTAAGGGACTTCTGTTGAGTCTTGTTCTTATAAGCTCTAGGAGTCTTTGTTAACAATTTTTTTATGGCATCAGCAGATGACACTTTATTGTGTTCTGTTTGAAAATGTAGTGACAGAGTTGACAGAGTGACAGAGATGATCTGATCTGCACTGCATATCACTATTAGTGAGAGGGAATGCTTCCATACTAGATAGGCATTAAGACCTCAACAGTAGGAGCTAATGTTCAGTGAGCATAAGTCCATTAGTACACTGTGTCAGGAGGCTGACAACTGATATGGAACAAGTTTGCTGGCTCTCAGTATCGTCTTATGATTTACGTGTTCACTGGTTAAGTGCAAAAGGAAGCTAGATGAGCCTAAGGGGCATGGCTGGAGGAGATCTACCTGCATAGTACCAGTGGTGCCAGCAGACTAATATGAAATGCACTAATGCTGGCATCATAGCTAGAAGCAAGTCAGAGCAGCTAAGCAAAGATAAGCACAAGCTAATACTGCCCTGGGTGCAATTAAGCAGTGGTTAACCAGGATAACAAATGATGGTTTGGGGCAAACCATCGGCAGTCCACCTTAGCAACTGTGAACAAAACCATAAAACTTAACACCTACCCAAGTTGGGGGATACAGCTCCCACATCCCCCTAAATAAATATGCCAACTCTGACATCATACTACAGTGGGGAAAAGGGAAAATTCTAGATGGTGGCCACCCATTGGTTTGCCCTAGGAAAAATTTCACTGAAAACTCAGTTCGATGATTAGTAGATTCGATGAATAGGTATTTGATGAAAAGGCATTCACTTATTTGTGATTCAACAAAGTGATATAGACCTGAGACCTCTCACTTGCAGGGGGAAGACATAGCAGGCTCTTGTATTAACATGGGTGCCCATGTCATCAATCGAGTGTTCAGGTTAGCACAGAAATAGCTTCATGGCTGCCTGAATGATGGCCCTCTTTAGTTGCCTCTTTCCTCCATGCTGGGTACCTTCCCAGTCATAGGGAATGAATGGGCAAAAGACCAGTTGATAGTTGCCAGGCACAGAGGGAAACTACATAGAAAAAGGCCAACAAATGAAAGCAAATTGTATGCAAATATCACTTCATTTTTAGCTTACTTACTATGCATTTCATTGTGTACTATGAAATAAAAAATGCATTCCCTGCCTCATTGTGGTAGAATGCCTATCTGCTAGGGGCAACCATACAGAAAAAAAAAGATGAGGTCTTGCATTTAGTCTTTCTAGAGGACACAAAATAGCAGTATTATTTATTCATGAGCTCCTCTAACCAAACCCACTCTGTATCTCAGAATGAAGTTAAAAGTTGTCTGGTGGTTAGGATAGAAGAGCAACAAGGCACATAAGACAATTTTCTGAATCTGGCATATAGCCTTATGCACAGGAATAATTGTTAAGGGTACTTATCCTTGTATGCTTTATGTGCCTTCTCAGTCTGAATAATGCTGAAAAATGTACATTGAAAACAGACCAGAAACATGGGAACTGAAAAATAACTGAATATATTATATGCTACTTTGTTCCGTAAGGACGACGTGCAAATGGAATGCAGAGTAGCACACCTGAGCTGTAACAAATTGTTATAAACTGAAAAATTGGGTAGCCACAGGCATAGAAAATGTAGTTAACAATTTTCATATACAAATCAATGCAGAGTTTGTAACTTATCTATGTGCATATACACTGTACCATAAATATTGGCAAAACAGCTCTGTTGTGATAGGTGCAACAGAAGAAATATACTGCAAGCGACATCACCACCTAACACACACAAAATGGAAAGGTGGTGTAGACTCTCAAAATAAAGCTGTCCAACACCGGTCACAAAAAGAAGGCTTACAGCTGGCAGAGAAGTAAGGTGCACAGCAATGTTCCAGCAATGCCTGTGTTTGTGTATCTATTACTATGATAACAATTCTGAATGATACATACAAAATTGTACTCATCATGTCAATAGCTTCTCAGGTGGCTTTTTAGCAGCTGGTGAGGCTTAGCTTGTCTATGCCCTGCAAACTGAATCAGCAGTTTGAATTCAATGCCAGTGTGTCATCGTAGCATTCTGCATACCTGAGTAAGTTCTTCAGACTTGCAGTATATACACATTTGACTCATTCACTGCTACTGTCTTGTGTATTTACTATAACCTTTCAGATTCATATTTATATTATTTAATATTTTTTTGGCTTGAAAAGTAAAATACTAGAAAGGATAAAAGAGTCAACTGGGAAATATAGCTGCTTTTAAATTCAAGAGTTGCATAAAGATACAATATATCTTTCTCAGAGCTGGATCCAGCATTAGGCAACATAGGCAGTTACCTAGGGCCCTGTGGCTACAGAGGCCCACTCTAGCCAAGAGTCTTCACCATAAAAAAAAAAATACTTCTTAACACCACTGTGGTGACATCTTCTTCTTTAAGGAGGGCAATGCATGTGTTGCATACACACCACTGCACATATAAACCCATTCCGCACTCGCACACGAAATTTAAACTAGCCATTCCTTTTAGAGAGAAGGTAATAGCATGCGAATGTGTGTGCATGTGTGTGTGTGTGTGTGTGTGTGTGTGTGTGTGTGTGTGTGTGTGTGTGTGTGTGTGTGTGTGTGTGCGTGTGTGTGTGTGTGCATGTGTGTGTGTGCACGTGCACACACATAATTTCAACTAGGTGTTCCAATGTTTCTGTATGGGAGAGAAAGTGTGTGTATGCATATTTATCTGCATGTGGTGGATGTAATTTAAACTAGCCATTCTGTTTGTATAACAGACAATGTGTGACAGAAGGTGTGTTTGTATGTTTGTGAGTGTGTGTGTGTGTGTGTGTGTGTGTGTGTGTGTGTGTGTGTGTGTGTGTGTGTGTGTGTGTGTGTGTGTGTATTGCTGTGTGTGAGAGCATGTGTGTGTGTATCTGTGTTGCTCTATGAAAGCAGAGAGAAGGTAGGTCTGTGTGAGAGAGTAGGTGTGTGTATATGTGTCTTGCTGTGTGAGAGCAAAGAAAAGGCGTATATGTGTGAGAGAGAGCAGAGAGAAAGTAGTGGCATGTGTATGTGTGCCTGTGTGTGTGTGTGTGTGTGTGTGTGTGTGTGTGTGTGTGTGTGTGTGTGTGTGTGTGTGTGTACATGTGTGAGGAGAGTGAAGATAGGGATATGTGTGAGAGCAGACAGAAGGTAGGGTGTATGTGTGTGTGTGTGTGTGTGTGTGTGTGTGTGTGTGTGTGTGTGTGTGTGTGTGTGTGTGTTTAACATACATTGATCTGTCCAGACTTAGCCTTATAATTTTGGTCTGTTACTCATAAACATGTGGTTTTCTGGCAAATCACTGCAGACTGAAATAATTAAATAATGCCATACATTTCAATTTCAGACTTCATTCCCTTCAGAAAATGCATGCTAACACAAAATTATGTTATTCTAGCTACTTTCTAAGTTAAAAGAGCAATATTTAAAATCTATCCCTATTTTTGGGCCATTAAATCTCCATTATTTTAGGCTTTGTCCAGATTTCTTGCACTAAGAGGTTGAAAGGTGTGCATACAGATTCGTGCCTCATATTTTTGGCCTATTCCTCATAACATGTCTGGTTTTCTGGCAAATCACTGAGGATTGAAATAACTAAATGATGCCATACATTTGAGTTTCAGACTTCATTGCCTTTGAAAAATGCAGGATAAGGCAAATGCTGTTATCATAGCAACATTCTAAGTATATAAGAACAATATTTATAATCTGCCCCTATCTTGGACCTTTGTCCCCCTAATTATTTTAGGCTTTGTCCAGATGAGGTTGAGAGGTATGGAAGTTGGTATTTAATGCCCTAGTTGGGGGAGGGATGCACAGGTTAGTCTATTAACTTGATCAGGCTTGACCCTGTAACATGGTTATAGGAGGCAAGAGCCTGAATCCTTTACATCAACCACCAGACTGTTGAAGGAATTGTGAGCTTCAGTGGAGACAAGAGCCCACATCCTCTACTCCAACTACTAGTCTGCTGATGGAATTGTGAGTTTGAGTTTCAGTATATTTTCAGGGAATTTTGAGTTTCAGTGCACTTTGAAGGCATTATGAGTTTCAATGCATTTTCATGGAATTGTGATTTTCAAGTGAAGAGAGGTTTACTGTTGTTCATGCTAAGTTTGCTTTCAATGTGCAACTAATGGTTTTGTTTAGTAAATGGCAGTCACTGTTTGTGCTATAGAATTTGAAAACAGTGTTAGTACCATGACTGGCTTTGGTGCAGAAGACTGTGGATTCTACTCCCACACCATGTATATGGAGTGCTGATATTGCAGTGCCCTTTTGACTGAGGATTACTTGCTGCATTTTAAGGGGAGATAGGGGTTCTGCACTCCTTAGTGTGTCCTCCTTTGCATGAGGTACCTATTGATTATGAACTTGCTGTTAGTTTGTCAGTCATTCACTATTGCAATATTACCAGTTTAACAATTTTTTTAATGTAACATAGGCAATTAATTCTTCAGGGGCAGCAGATACTGAATTTGCAGATGAAACACAGAAATGTAAAGTTCTTTTCCAGTAGCAATCTCTTCATTAGTTACAGATCTCTTTAATGTGGAATTATTCAGATGACTTTTATTTCTGCAGAGATTGTGCTTATTGACTGATACTGGTGGACTGTAATGACAGAAGTTTGAGTGGCCTTTTATGGTTAAAATGTTCTGAAATGGCAGTTTTGTCATTATTGGGTCATACATTTTGTTTAATTGATTACTGAAAAAAATGTTCAAAACTATAAATTTAAAATACACTTTAACAAGTGGTGCTGTATTGTACAATGAATATAATTTATACAATCAGGAAGGTGAATCAAAGAACACATACATGTATGCATGACCCTAAAATGTGTGCCAGGAGCCTATAGTTTGAAAATAGCCCAAAGGTAAACTTATTTCTCCACTGGCCAGATGCATTTTATTTGAATGGGGGTTTTAATGCAGTTTCAATGAATGTGAGTTTCAATAGCAGAGAAGTTTACCACTCATGATGCCTGTTTTCATTCTGAGACAGTATTGTTTGTTTAGCAAATGGCTAGCAGTATTTGTGCTATTTTATTTCCATATCTGTGGTTATTGTAGAAGTACATAAGAAAACAATTTGTACACTGATAGGTTTGAACAGTGTTTATGGTAACTGAGGAGAAATAGCAAAGTAATGGATCACTGGAATGGCTGGGAAGAGAGCTGCCTGGAGGGGGGGGGGGTTGCTGTGGGAGGGGCTGCTTTTGGGGGAGGTCCCAATCTATTACCCTGCCCAGGGCCCCATTTGATCATGATCTGGCTCTGATCCTTTTGTTTAAAGTATTTAAAGAAAAGTGAATTTATTTATTCTCCACTCATGCCACACTGTGCAATTAGACATCTCACAACATCCCCATGTTTTGTCAGGATTTTAGTTTCCTGCTTCTGTCTCATGAAATGAAGTGTAATTTCAGAATTCTGCCTAGAACATAATTTTGGACAGCAAATGCACGGTGTTCTTTAAGAAATTAAGGGAAATTATTCAGTAATGTTAATCAAAATGTTTTAGCTCAAAGAAATCAAAGTCATTAGTTGAGAAAAAAGTGAGTCATTTTATGTTCATTAGATGAAATGTCTCTGAAATGCATATGGAATTAAGTTTCTCAGTGAAATCCACAAGGTATCCTTTTTTCATTCATAACTACATATATCTCAATGCTAAATGCCTAGTATTCAATCTCATAGTTTGCCTTGTTGCTTAAGATTGTAAGCATTAGTGAGAAAGTTTGCTGGTTGTTTTAGCAATATTGGTATTACTGGTAAGGAAGGGACAACAGGAGAAGCAGTGGCTCACATGTGACTTTCAGGGGACAAAAAGAACAGCCTAGAAATGTATCTTTCACATAATGAAGACTGGAGGTTAAGTACCTCGTAGTATGTCAATGAAGAGAATGAGGTGAAGGGCTGAACACCTGGCTTCATAGTCATTGACATCTGGGTACAGGTTCGGAATGGATACTATTAAAGAAATTTAATTATGGCACTGAGAATCTCTATATTTGTTTCATTCTTTCTTGTCTGCCTCACTGTAAGATAGAAATCCATCTAAGGGCATTTGATAGAGTATTACAACACCAGGCTTAAATTACAGTGCTTTGTACTCCAAATATAATAACCATGTTTCAAGAGTGAGAATGAGACACCCCAAATGAGTAATGATTAAATATGATTGCCTGTATGGGTGTTACAGTCTAAGACATCAATAGGAGGATGCTTGACTTTGTACCACATCAAGAATTTATGATACTGTCTGACGACTTACGTGGACTGCAACAGAAGTAGAATATTCAAAATGGTGGAATCTGCAATGGAGTCTTATAATCACACAGCTGCCTATATGATTTGCTTTTAACAGGTACCAGATCATGGAAGTATGAGGCACAAGAAATGGAAAGCACAACTGAAAAAATTTGTATTGTAGGACAGAGGTTAAATGAGCAGAACATTCCAGGCATTTTTTTTCAGTATAGATGTAGGATATTTCTACTTTAATGCTGCAAAATCCACATAAGCATACAAAGTCCATTATCTTAAGAAGTAGAATTTGACAAATCTGATATAGATCATCAGCCATATTCAATAACACCTAGACTAAGTGCACATTATGTGTATACAATCTGTATTCAAGAACATTCCTACCACATTTTTTGCAATTTCCAGTCACTCAGAAAGATTACACTAAGTTTACATGTAGTCTACATTCTGTGATAACCTATATGAATCCCCTCGGTATTTAAAGCTGGAAGAAAATCATTAGGAAAACTAAAATTGGGAGGAAGAAGGTGTGGTTATGCTTGTGTACACTTAGTGTACATTTAGTAGGCATTAATGAATCCCAGGGAATGTGTTTATCTGTAAAGGATAACCTTACCTTAATATTTATGATCTCCCATGATAAGTAATCCTTTATTTCTGTTTCTTTACCCTGCTTAACAAGTAAAATGAATATGGCCCAGGGGACCCAAATTCAATCAGTGGCTCAAGTGCCTGATGGAGCTGGTCAGGGTGTGAGCGGCTACTGCCAACTTGCCTATCCTGTAGATAGGGAGACAGCTCTGCCTTGCCACGTTTTTATTTATTTAACATTTGGTTACCAGGAAAGCCTGACTTAGAACAAAGCCAATTTTCAGTGGAGGCCAGGGGAGAAATGTTCCAGATGCATGTCTTTGTAATGTGGGAGGAAATAGGAACACCTGGAGGAAACCCACACAAATGCAAGGAGGACATTCAGACTCCACACAGAAGATACCTACTGCATCCACCAAATGTCACTTGGGTGACATTTAGTGGCTGCAGTAGGTGCTGTACCTTTAAATCATCAGCCTGTGAGCAGACACTGCCATTGCGCATTACAGTGTGACCAAATATGCATGTAGAGGCAAGCTCCTGCGGCAGGCATCATGCAACAGAGCTTGTAGACCTTTAGCGAAGGAGGAGGGCATTCCACTAGTGGAGGGGTCAGCTTCTCCCCAGAGCCAGCAAGCTGACCTGCTCCTTACCACACAACATTCACCATAAGAAATGAATGAGAGGATTTGGCTATGCGAGCATCGATAAATGGCTGTAAGGCTATCTATCAACTAGCCCCAGGGATGCCCAGCTCTCACCTCATGGAAGCAATTAGACTATTGGGTGCAGATAGAAAAGCCATCAGGCCAATCCTGCAGAAGAGAAAAAAATAAGTAAAATTTATACACATTTGTTTCATTGACAAATTATGCAAATTCCATCTGTCACCTTGCTACAATGTTAATTGTTAGTAATGTTTTTATTAAAAGATCTGACTTGTTTCCATATATTTGTTATCACAGATATATCTGTGTAAGAATATATGCAATAAATATAAAATGATGAAACACTTTAAAAAAGAAGTTTGCAAATGATAAATTAGTTGTATGGATATGAATGCTACAGCAATCTGTTTTCTTATTAATGGAAGTGATCCATCTACTTACATGATGTTGCAGAATAATGGGAAACTGAAATCTAATACCATTGTTATCTGAGATAAACCTTATTACCCATACTATGTATCACAATATGCTATCATCTATATATCTGGATCCCCTTTCTTCTTTTACTTTCATTTGTGATATATATTTTTTTGTAAAACAAATGATTATCAACATTTTAGGTAGCAGAATGGTTAAGGCATTGATTTACTATACTGTATTCTAATGAATGACTTTTCTTCTTCTATTATCTTCAAAGGAAATTCGATGTTACTGTTACAGTGAACTTTTTAATCATTTAAGGAGACACATCTGGCACAAAGCCATCATCTTATAGACCATGATAATGCACTGGTGAACAGACAGCAAGGGTGACTCGGTGGATATAATTAACTTCTAATGTTTTAAATTGGATTTGTGTAAAGTAATACCGACATAACACAATTTTAGTTCATGACTTTCTCATAGCTTTAGCTGTACAAGATTTTAGCTGTACAACTTTTATATTTAAGCTGTCCATGATATTTATGATGAAGAAAAATTAAATAAAGCAAGAAGCACTACGTTGTTAAGTTATACTGTGAGTATGGACTTTATACAGTTCAGGTGCTCTGTTTCCATAATTAGGCCAGCTTGTGTACATTTAGCCAAATATTTGTCTTTATTCCTGCAGGTAATTCTTAAGCAGTATAATTGTTGGGTTGTAAAATCACATGTAATAGGTGTCCAGTGCAGCTGCAAATCATCTCATGCAGTTTATTTGGAAAACACTGTTCTTGTTTAAAACTTTTAAGACATATATAAACTTCATTTTTGTCTACCCCTTGATGGTAATGAGTAGAAAAACTTGTTTATGCGTGTTAGTGTTTTTAGATAGCTAGGTAAATAGACAAAGAAAGATAATTACAGTATACATATATATATATATATATATATATATATATATATATAGCTTAAAAATAATAGATCTACAGTAAGTGTGCATCTTGGGTATGTTGGTGGATCTCTTAAAATCATAGTGACAATGATTTCATAGTTTGTATGATATAATTTATTTCAAAGCATATTTAGAACATGTCACATGGGATATAATTTATGGCAAAACATATTTCGAACACATCACATGAAATGATAGTTGCTGTCATAAACCATTCTGATTATTGCGCTTCTTTTCTACTCTGACATAACATACTAGATATAAAAATGAATGGTGCAAGAACAAAAGATACACACATTAACATATTTAACCTGCACAGGAAGACCCATACATTGAAATACTTTCAAGTTATACCAATTGATTACAAATACTAAATTTACAACCTTGCAAGAATCAGATATTTTGGTCAAGATTCAGACATGAAGAGTGTAGGTTACAGTGAGATTCAGGCTGTACCCATGAACCGAGCCAACCGAATAAATAATTCAGAAAGTGCATCTTTTACAGCAATGTGCTGATGACACTAACTAGGAAGGATATAAAGTATACTACATAAAGTGTACAGAGATATGGGAGATGCACCAGGATGCACACCATAAGTACTAAAGTGAGCTTGGTGTGCACAGAGCATCTTCATGATAAATAAGTGTTAAAGGATTCCGCAGTGCTGGATGTCTGATGTTTCTCCCTGTATTATGACTATTTAACAATATACTCAAAGGAATAATAGCACAAACAGTGCATGTTGCCCTGCAGTTGTATTCACTGATATCCTTAAGCATGTACCACGTCACCATATTAATGTATGCTAGTGCTCCTTAGATGGGTAGGAGACACTTAACAGAGAAGTTACACACAAAGACTACAATGTCATAGCAACAGTGGCAAAACTCAACTGTCCAGTGTAGGCTGTCAGCTCAGAATTGGAATATGTGAGTCCTCAGCACATGATGTGCTATAAATTAAGGCCACAGCTATATGAACAGCATATGGCCACTTGCATTACTGCACTATACTGAATACCATATAACAGGGCTTTATCAGAATTATCGGATATCATTCTCTCTGTCTCCTGTTAGTAATATGAGCAAACATACTATTCCAAACACAGTTGTCACAACAGACATGCAAGACACATATGCATGACACACACAACATAGCTGTGTGGCTGAGTACTTCAGCATTGCACAGAATAATGTGTCATGTAAATATGATAACATAGCAGTGATCCTTAAATTGTATGGCACAACCAATCTGACACATGATGCAGGTGTGTTATGGTAATTCCAAGAGATACACATGGCATGCATCTGACCACGCAATCGCAAATGATACCACTAGCAATGTAGCTACACATTAGGGAGAAAGGAATAGCAATGCGACAAACAATCATTCAGTATGTATGAACTACGAATTTACACAAAACAGGAGACAGTAGTAAACAATAATAAGTACAGACCAGTGTGCATTAAGTAGAAAGAAATAATTATAACACAAAAGTGCTAAATAGACAAAGGAATGGGATTGATACAAGGCCAGAAGGTATAGATCTGACTAAGAATTCATTGCAGTCTTCCTATTCTACCTCATACTAATGGCAAAGTCTTCCTTGGCAATTTCTTCTTCTTTCCCAGCTGACATGTTATCTCACCTCCTTTTGATGGTAGTATTAAAGGTGTTGCACTAGAGCTGGTGATAAATGTTGCATGCTCTTTACAAAGGGCAGCAAAGAGCTAACCTTACATAACAAATTCCCACAGAAAGCAGACTATATAAATAATGCTATTGTCCCATGATTATGCAGTAGTTTCCAAGGTGGACGGTCATATAGAATACGCAGGAACCTGTCTTTAAAAATAGTCCCCCTTCATAACAAAGAAGTTTCCAAGTCTGCACCATGTTGGTCCCACCATATCTTTGTTTTGGGCACAGCTTGATGACCACTAAAGATTTAAGGCACCAGCTGGATTATGTTTCAACAAACAGTGAGCATCCCTCATGATAAGTATAACAGCCTACTCTCGATTGCCCTGCTGGAATGCATCTTGATGCACTAGACTTCCATGTTCATAATCTGATGCCTCCACTGCATGCCACACCACCTAGTGGGCAGAATGTACCAGCCACCTACTGGCAGATCACCATCCCCTGATCTTTGGCAATGGTGAAAACCTTATCTCAAAAATATAGACCCTTATCTTTGGAAACAATCCTATATTCTGCAACTACACAAATGTAGCCTCTCTACTGACATCTCTAAAGTCAGATCCATTGGCATATTTTCCCCTTTAAGATCCTTAAGAAGTGCATCCACTCTCAACTACTAGCCTATCTTTTCAAAGAACAATGCCCTCTCCCTTTCCCAACATGGATTTCACCACTCCTACAGCACTGACACCTCTCTTCTACATTTCCTTAACACCATTCACAAACACAAAAATGTCAATTAGATTGTAACCTTATTCACTGACTTATCAGAAGCTTTTGACACAGTCTGTCACTCTAATCTACTCTGTCAACACTCATCCATTAGTCTGTCTCTGTCTGTTATCCCTAAAATGGTTTAATACCTACCTCACCCAAAGTAGAAAATGACAACAATCTAAATTCACCCTTTTTTTCCATAGCAGTTGGAGTCCCTCAAGGCTCAAAACATAGATTCATAGGTTGGTACTAGGCTACCGGCCCTAGGGCCTATACAAGCCTAACCATAACAATTCCCTGGCTGTTTCTTCCCACAATATTTACTTCCCTGGACCTCTGTCTAGCAGGGTGACTGACGTGATCCACAGGGTGAATTTCCTATCTCCCATCCAATTGTCAAGGTTCCTTTTGAAGAGGGCCAAAGAGGTGCTCTGCTTGACATGTATGGGCAGTATATTCCAGATTCTGGAGAGTCTCTGGGTCAGGAACCTATCCCTCCAACATGTTTTGTTCATTGTGATGACAAGGTTTAGATCCCTGGAGCATGTGGCTCTGAGGGATTGGGATTTCCTTAAGTGTAACATGTATAACAGCTCTAGGTTTGACATGGCCTTGTATGTTAAGCAGAGATCACCTCTGAGTAGATGATATGCCACAGAGTATAGCTGGAGTTTTTTTAGATGGTCAGCATAGGGCATCTCCTTTAGGCCTGTGATTCTTTTAGTGAGGTATTTCTGTGGCCTTTCCAGTTGTTGAAGATATCTTGAGAGGTACATACCAAACGGGGCATTATATTCTATAATGGGTCTAATGAGGGATGAGTACAGTGGGACAATGACCTCCTTTTTTCTGGATGAAAAGCCCTTAGTGATGAGGTGTGCCATATAGAAGGATTTCCTGACTGTTGTGGTGATGTGGTTATCGAAGGTGAGACCACTCTCCACCTGCGTCCCTAAGTCTCTTATCACACTTTCGGTGTTTAGTGTTCTGCTTTTCATTTTATCATTAATGACCTACTTCTTCCCTTCAATGACTCAGCCTTTGCCCAGGATACTAATGATTCAGACATTATCTGTACAGTCAATACAATTCTTAAACTTCAGAATATCACCCGACTTGCCTTCACCTCCACTGAAGCGTGATTCAAACAGTCCAATCTTGTACTAAATTCTAAAGAACTAAACTTATGTCATTCACACCCTCAAGTCACTATACAATGTAAAAACTAACTGTAACCATCTTTCCTTTGATGGTAGCATAACTGAATATTTTTCCCACACAAAACTTCTAGGTATTATCATTGATGAAAATTGACTTCCATGTCCAACAAGTAGTCAAGAAAACAGACCAAAAACTTGGACTGCTATACAGGACAAAATCTTACTTAACATCATCTGCAAGATAGTGACCATTCATTTCCCTGTCTCTGCCCCCAAAGTTATTGGGCCAGATTTAGAAAACTTTGCAGCATCTTGTTAACTGATGACGAGTGGGTGTGTACTACTCAGAAAATACTGCTACATGATGTGGCTAGGACTAATAATGTGGTTGGCCACCTTATATGCTAATGACTGCATAATTAAGCAGATTATATGATAATGAGCCAGTGATGTTGCACACACCTTAGATTTGATTCTGGCCATTTTCCCCTGTTCAAATGCACAACATTATGTATACATGCTAGGGGCTGTCACAGTCATTGTAAATGTTTATCTGCAGGTAGCCCTCATTAGAGCTGCTTTGCCCAATGTTGCTTGATGTCATCCTGGACAAATACATATAAAAAAAAAATATATATATATATATATATATATATATATATATATATATATATTTATACAAAAATATTATGTACATATATAGAAACAGAGATAGAGACATGCAAAAATATTGTCACCATTGCAGTGACATGACTCAATGCAACACCACCTCAGAACGTTAAGTATACCATCTTTTAGCTAATCAAGTAACCTGCTACTGCTTGCCACCATCCAAAGTTTCATTATGCCCTTTTTATATAGCTAACCCCTGCTGAGATCAAATGGAATAAATAGATACACAGGAGCAGATTACAGTGTCTAAGAGAGCACCAGGGTGAGTAAATATATGCTGTCATAAAAATTGTCTCTGTTTTCATGGTAATAGTTTATAGGCATTAAAATAATATGCGTAACTTTTACACAGCAGTACCACATCCATCAGTACTGGCTTGGCTTAAGGGCAGTGGTATGACTGATCAATGGTTGAAGTGCACTTCAGCTTGCCGCATCCTGTAGAGATGAGCAAGTGGATCACCATGTTACATCAGAAATTGCTAGCATGGCTGTGGGTTCAACACTCCCACACACACACAAAATTTTGTTGTTATGGAAAATTATATAATTCATGCCAGTAATATCAGTGCACCATTACATGGTTCATCACGATCCATATATGTAAGATCCATAAGTAGTAGTTTAGTGGGCATGCCAAAATATATAATATAAGTATCTGTCCCTTGTCTGTCACCTGTGATGAATATATTTATTGTGTGTGTGGCATGTTTATGTATATGTACAGTTTTATTGTTGTCAAATCTTAAATGACGTTATTGTCCATATGCACAGATGTGTCGTCTTTATAAACAGCTCCTGTGGTAAATATTCTCTTCTGTCAGACTGCATGTGAGAGTGGCATTTAGCTTTGCCCATCCCCCTATATGTTATATTCAGATAAACAGATCAATGACATTCTTGCTTAAGTACTACTATTAAAAGTTAATTATCCTTAACTGTATCAGTATCAACACAGTTAAGAATGCAATTTTATTGTGTTTTAGTTTTCTTCCCCACCCTCTTTGTCACTAATTATTTTTGCATATATCTATTTGGTTTATTTATTTATTTATTTATTTATCTTCATCATTTCTTTCACTATTACAGACATCAGCACAGCAACCTGCATCTATCCCATCATTAAAGCCTGTCAACATCCACAGGTGGCAGCAGTAAGGCCACCACCACCACCAGAGTTACCCAGTGTATCTTGGTCCCAGCCTGCCCCAAGTGCCACCACACCTCCTGCCTTACCCGCACAACCTGCATCAGGTAGCCCTGTAGCAGAAGGTGGTACAGTGGTACCTATCAACAGAAGTGGAAGTGGTAGTGATACCTTTGTCACTTGTCAGGAGCTGGCAGAAGTTGTGATTGAGATAGTAGATAGGAGGTTGAATGCCTGCATTGGCTGCATAGAGACTGTGATCTGTTGATTGGTTGAGTCTTGTCCCTGCCCAGCACTGACTCTACCTTATGAGGCAGGACCCATTGGCGGTTGTTTGCAGGATAATAAGTAATTTCCCACTGGGTATAAGCTAGCAGAGCCTGCTTCTGTGTATACCAAGTGCTATCCCCCAACCTGATGTTCCCCTCCCTTTTGTGTCAATGCCCACCCCTGTATGTTGTATAATTCTCTTCTCACCATTGTCTTCCCTGTATCTGTCTAATGTCTGCTGCACTATCATTCTCCCCTTCTCTCATTGTGGTACCCCACACTGCACTATCCTTCTCCCCTCTCTCAGTATGGTTCCCCACACTCTGTCAGTCATGTCTGCCTTTGCCTGTCATCTAAATTCATCCCCTTCCCCACCTCATGCTTTCCTGACTTCCTTCCCCAACGTTTCCTTTTATAAAAGAATAAAATGATATCTGTCTCACAAAAAATACCCCCACCCATTCCTTGCAATTTTCCAGATATTTGAATAAAGCAAACATGATTGCCTCTTGTTGCTTGATATCTTCAAGGGTTAGGAGGGTGGCCTAATAGTTAAGGTGTTTGACTTACAAAGCCAACGTGCAGGGTTTGAGTTACACAAGGGATAATTTTCAAGGCTTAAAATGGCTCGCAAGGGCAGTTAGCCTAGTACTAACCTATGAACATAAAATGTGTACTTCTCTAACAAATTATTGAGGATTGAAGTCATTAAATATTTACAACAATTTTTTGGTCTTTTCCAGTATTACTGAGTTAATAAGTGGAAAGGTAGGGCCCTATTCCATCTCTACTGTGTTTGTTCTTATCTTTTCATCTTGTATTCCACCCTCTGTTTGCTTTCTCTATCCTGTGGTCCTATTTGAAACCTCTGGTGTGAAAAAAAATATATAAACAAAGCACAGACATATGCTCAAAAAAGACTTAGAAGCAAAATTATATTTCTGTGTTCATAAGTAGTATGACAAGTTGCAGAGAGCAATGTTGGTGCCCATCTATAACCAACAATAAATGTCCCTTCTCATCCTATGGCAGAATTGAAGTCCAGTCCGTGTCATGTTCTACCAATATTACTGATGGTTTAGGAAATTATCTGAATGTTGAAGGACAACTCCATGCAAACATGAAATAAAGTAAAGCTAACAGCTTCAGTGTCAGTGTTTGATTGCTCATTGTAGCAAGTGGACTGAGTTGATTGGTCAGCGCACTCAGGGAGCACTAACTTGTCATATCCCCTGAGGGTTAAATGCTGCTCTACAACATTCAATTTGCAGTCTGCAAATGTGTTACATTCCCCTGAAATGTGCATTTTATAACATCCACACTTCAAGTGCTTCTGTGGCTTACCTGGCTAATGCACTAATGGTGAATATCAGTAGGAAAGGCATGGGCTCAAATCCCTTGAGACCTATCTTTCTTTTCTAGTGATCAATCTGCAAATGTGTTACAGTCCTCTGAAATGTATCTTTTAAGACACCTTCACCCTGAATGCTTCTGTGCCTCCCCTTGCTGTGGAAATGAGAATGAAAAACAAATATGTATATATATATATATATATATATATATATATATATATATATATATATATATATATATATATGTATATTATATATATAGCTGCAAATTACATCAATACAACTGTTAACATAAATTTCCCGTCCATGTGTGCAGACACATAATGACTACCATAGGTGCCCATGCATGTTCAACGTTTACCTCAACTGCTCATATGCTAATTTGTCTGCATGATAGTCTAAATGATTTGGCCACATGTCTTTATTGCGGAAGTGACAAGGAGCTCCTCATTACACACAATTGCCCGGCTGCATGAATGTGTAATCTGTGTTGGGGCTCATCACACATACCATGGAAATAGTGTTGGCTTGGCTGTGATCATGGACACAGCATTATTATCCCCGGGATTCAGCAAGTTCTACACAGTGTGCAGGAATAGTGCAAGAGCTGCTGTAGGCAATATGGCTGCCATGCGATCCAGGAATAAGTTCCCGGGATGTGCACAAGCGCTCCTGCACTATTTCTGCATGGACACAGCCCCTGTATGCTAATTACCTCATTTGCTGGTGAAAACCATGCATATGAGGTGAATTAGCGATCCAAGAAGCAGGCAGACGTCTGTGCAGCAATAGTGTATACTGCAGAAATGTATTCATCCAGTAGCTGAATACATTTCAGCAAACTACAAAACGGAGGCATGACAGCTCATAAAAACACATGTATTAGAAGGGTTAGGCATGCCAAAGGCCAAATATATGTTCATAAACATGAAAATTAATTTCAAAATTATAAGAATTTCTTTTTTTTTGTTGGTCGATTTTGGCCGTTTAAGTGCAGGGCAGAAACAGGCCAGGCCAGGCACAAACAGGATTGGCCCCAAAATACAAAAAAAAAAAACTGGAAATACGTTTTTAAACCAAAATCATAATTCTGCCATAACAGTCAATGGCAAGCATAACACAACAAGACCATGGAATAGTGGTCGTTAAGGGGGAAGGCTGAGTGTCGGATTTGTAATCATGCATTAGCAATCAATCCTATGCAAATGAGGGCAATGATACTGAATCACAGATTTCCCCTCAGTGCTAGCTTGCACCCAACCGTGTAAGTGCATTAAGACCACAGTGTAAGCCTAAGAGCTAGATGACTTCATAAGGGTGTGTGTCATGCATGCTTTAAGCTTATTGGAGCCCTGTGGCCCATGTTTGCTCTTAGCTAACACAGCTAAGGCAGGGGGTGTGTCTAAGGCTGTATTATCTAGACTAAGAAATGCAGAGTGTGATCGTGTCCAGGGAGGGCCAGTTTCTGCTAAACTGTGTTTACATTGCTTAAACGGGTGTGCACGGCTCACACCAGGTTTAAAAAATAACAGGAAATAGCAGCTCCATTCACATCTGAGCACTGGGGTTTGTGTGGCACACCTTGGGGCTTAAACAGGAAGGCAATGGGAAGGAAAAATACCAGTAGGCAGGTAATCATGGAGAACCAGCATAGCTGGGAGGTATAATGTATCAGAACCAACCAATTACACAGGCAGCAGCTCAGCCCAGCCCAGCACACTACTATAAACTTACTTCGCAAACCCCTTTCCCTCTGTTTTTTCTCACAAACTCTATACCACTGGTGCACACAAATGGGGAAATTTTACCTAACAAAAGCAACAAACTGATAGGGGCTGCTTTTGCTGTCATAAGTCAACATGTGGAAGAGGCTGAGGGTGGTTAGGATGACAATGCTGATGACCAACCCACAGTGAGGAGAAGGAGAAGAGTGGAGAGACCCAGGGTAACCTACCAGGGGTTACATGAGCTGGAGATAGTGGAGCGCTATAGGGTGGACAAGGACCTCCTACAGCAAATTGTTGAGCTGTGCTGGCCACGCCTCACACACAGAACCAACAGAGGGGAACCCATCCAAGTGGATACCAAGGTATGTGTAGGCTTAAGAATACTGGCCACAGGTACCTTCCAAAGGCCATCTGGGGATATCATGGGGATCTCACAGTCATCAACATCCAGGGTACTCCACCAGTTCCTGGATGCCATGTCAGCATATGCCGGTGAGCACATATATTTCCACAACACCCATGAGGCGTTGACCAGCAATATGCATCTCTTCCACCAAATAGCAGAATACCCTGAGGTAGTGGGTGCTATAGACTGCATGCACATATACATCAAAGCACCACCAGGTGAGCGGGGTAGAGTCTACATAAACCACAAGTGCTTCCCCTCCATCAACTGCCAGGTCATGTGCGATGCCCAGGGTATTATAATGAATGTGTGTGCTGGCTGCCCTGAAAGCAATCATGACTCCCACATCTGGCATATGATGCAGCTGTACCAGAGATTTGCCAATAGGGACATCCCATATGGCCACTTAGTGTAGGATGCTGGTTATGCACTGGAGCCGTGCCTGATGACACCCATCAGAAATGCACACACACCCAAACAAGAACTCCATAATGAGGCACATGCACAGACCAGAATTATAATAGAGCATGTGTTTGGGATGCTCAAGTCATGGTTCCGGTGCCTGGACATATCCGGTGGAGCCTTTCAGTACTCACCAGCTACATGTACCCAAATTGTCATTGTATGTGCCATGCTACACAATATAATCCTACAGAAACAGCTACAGCAGGAACAGCATGGGGCAGGGCCACACAGCCCCCACCATTGCCAAGGCCAGCACAGGCACAGAGTGACTCAGAGAAGGAACAACCTGAGCCTGCCCCTGTAGGCAGAAGGAGGTGTGCCCAGTATGCCTGGGCCTTGGCAAAGAGGCAATGCATAGCACATACACTGACATGGTAGGAACCCAGGGGATGACACCTCTCTATGACTCACACATACAGTAAAAGGGATGCCAAACGTGACACTACCTGTGCTTAACCATGTATAGGGAGTGTACAATGTGCATGCAACGAAGTCAGCCCTCCAGCACCATCCTCAATACTGGCACAGCCACAAGATAAGTCACTCTCACTATCAATTGCTGAATGGAGTAGTATGTTCTGCTACATGTATCTATGGTACGGATGTGAGCATGCAAAGAAATCAGGTGGCTGAATGGGATGGCAGCAGATAGTAGACACCTATATCAGCAGCATGAAATCTATAACAAATACTGGTGTCAACATAGTAGGCAGTACTAGACAAGGTGACAAAACCCACTGCAGGACATGTGGTGGGCCAAATGTGTGTCCATAGGACACAAACACACATGTCAGTGAGGCTCATATACCCAGCAACAGTCTCAGCCAGCAGGACAGGTATAGATGAACACAAAGAAAGACTGTGCTAAGGCCTCCGATTGATGGCAATGGAGAACGGCCCCCCTCCATACCTACACAGACAGACTACAACAGGTCAGACAGTGGGATGTTAGTTCTGAAGGGTAAGATGTCTGAAACTGAAATGTAGGTCAATAAAACCTAAGAACTGTAGTAAACTGATATACCTCTCATCTGCATGATAGATCAGAACACAGAATGAAATGGAAGCCAACAGAGTACCTGAAATACCAGTGCAGTCATAGCAAATGTTTACAGTTTTCAGGTGTGCCCCCCCACCCTCACAATCCTATGTAGAACTGTAGTAACATCTAAGTGTGGGTATAATAACAGCGGAGCACAGATTACCTGAGCTGGCCAAATTAGCAGGATAGATTGTTGCATGTGTACAATATGCAAGGCTCTGTGTGTTAGGTTGTTGTGTGTTGTATATTGTGTGAAAGTGGTCAGCATGTAGGCATGGATGGTTGTGTCCTGGTGGCCAATCACCAGTACTGTTGATGACAGGGCCAAGTTCTTACAACTGCAGTGCCAAAAACAATACATCCCAGCAAGACACAATCCAGCACTAATTGTTCAGATGTAATATCTGTCACCATCTGAAAGATGGATATGGCATGAATGTGGACCCAGACATACAAACAGTACACAGGTGGAAGTACCCTAGACAGAGAGTGTATAAAATGTTACTGTCAAATGGACACACCTTTGGATTTGTACATACAGGTTAGCAGCACATTAGGTGACTGTGTAGTATGGTTCATAGGTTCATAGGTTCGTACTAGGCTATTGGCCCTAGGGCCTACACAAGCCTAGCCATAACAATTCCCTGGCTATTTCTTCCCACAATATTTACTATTTACTTCACTGGACACTTGTCTAGCAGGGCAACTAATGTGATCCTCTGGGTGAATTTCCTATCTCTCATCCAGTCGGGATACTGATGTAGTCTGGCCAAACACTGCAGACCACAAAAGGCACAGGTATAAAGTACTGAAAAACTGCTGATATCCCCGCACAACCAGCATAAGGGTAATGCCCCACGTATATCTGTGAGTCAGCTGCAAGTAGTTTCCATAGCACACATGCACTCAGCTCACCCCACCATCAGACACAGATACCTCACAGGTCATATCCAAGTTGTTGGGAATGAGTACAATAAGACCTCCACTTCTGTATGGGAATACCCACAGAATGCAGCATGCTGAACAGATGTCCCACACAGGTGTGTCCCTAGCTGTATGCAGCACCCTGTCAGAATCCACACCAACGGATTAATAAGGACAGAAACTATTGCCATTAACACATTGCACACCTACCCTGTCACCCCAGGGGAATACAGTGGGTTGCAGCCTGGGACTGTAGAAGTGACAGAATGCACTGGCCAGCTAGAGATGGCCTGCATCACTACCAAATGCCAAACAGTCCTCTGTCAAAGGTCTGTGTCTCGCCCGTACTGCCAATGTATGTTATCTCATGGACTCCAAATAATGACATAACACAGTCCACAGAACACAAATGCAAGGCCATGTTGACAAATCCCAGTAGCATGTCCACCATGTCCTACTGCATGAACTGTGGACCAACCCCTAAATACTGCTGGGATGAAGTGATAACTATAGGGAAACTTATCAGATATTGTGTGCATAATGTTAGGAAGAGGATAGAATAACAGACGGGGGTAGAAGCATGGACGCCATAGAGTGTGTGAAGTCTGATACTCTGATGTTTGCACATATTATCCCTGCCTGCAAACACAGGAATGGGTGGTTACAAACCTGCTCGTAAACCACAATGTGAAGGGGTAATGACCAGAAATATAACCCTGCTTCTGGGTAGCCTGTGTGAATCTGTATAGCTGTGAGGTATGTCCACAGCAGAATATGGCCATTCTGTCATGTCAATAGATGTACAAGCATGGGATCCTCAGACACCATAGTACCAAGTTACTGGACCATTTACACAGACCCATCAGCAAGTGTCTGTAACTCCCCCTCCAGAATGGCATGATTGTGCAAGTATATGTAGGCTGCAGACCATAATACTGGACACAGTTTCATTCATCTTGTATTCCCTAGGAAATTACTGTGAGCAAATACATATACTTGTCAGTAGCTGATGATATAAAACATCACAGTGTAAAACAGTACATAGGTTCATAGGTTCATAGGTAGGTATTAGGCTATCTTCCCTAAGGCATTTATAAGCCTAGCCAGAATGTGTTGGCTTTCGCCACCCCCTTAGATTAGTTACCTGTGCCTCTGTCTAGCAGACCCACAGAAGTGATCCCCGAGGTAAACTTTCTGTTTCCCATCCACTTGTCAAGGTTTCTCTTGAAGAGTGTTAGCGAGGAGCTCTGCCTAATGTAGATTGGAATTTTGTTCCAAAGCATGGGAAGTCTCTGGGACAGGAATCTATACCTCCAGCACATCCTATTTAATGTTGTGGTGAGGTTTAGATCCCTAGAGCATGTGGCTTGAGGGAATAAGCTTTTCCTTAGGTGGAGCATGTCCATCAGTTCTGGGTTGGCCATGGCCTTGTATGTCAGGCAGAGATCACCTCTGAGTAGGTGGTATGTAACCAAGTACAGCTGGAGTTTCTTCAGTCGAGCTGCATAGGGCATCTGTTTGAGGCCAGTGATCCTCTTGGTGAGGTACTTCTGTGGTCTTTCCAGCTGTCGCAGGTGTCTTGTAAGATACATCCCAAATGGGGCATTGTACTCTATTATGGGTCTGATGAGCGATGAGTAGAGGGACACAATGACCTCTTTTGATCTGGATGCGAACCCTTTTGTGATAAGGTGGGCCACGTAGAAGGATTTTCTAACCACTTTGACAATGTGATTATCAAAGAAGAGATTACTATCTACTTGTGTCCCCAGATCCCTTATTATGTCTTCTGTATTTAGGGGACTACCACCTATGTGGTAGTTTGTGGGTACTTTGTTTTTTCCAAAAGGGATGACTATGCACTTTTTGGCATTTAGCTTGAGGCCATGATTTTGACACCAGGTATCCGTCTCAGTGAGACCCTTTTACAGGATGTCTGTGTCAGCCGGAGAGTCAGTTATAGCCCCTAGTTTGCAGTCGTCTGTGAACTTAGTCAGCCATAGTCCTCCTGTGCTTGCCTGTACCTCTGAGAAGTATATGCTGAACAGGAGGGTTCCAAGGACTGAGCCCGGGGGAATGCCACTTATAACCAGTTTAGAGTCAGACCTAGCTCCCGCAACTCTTACCATGTGGGTTCTGTCCATGAGCCAGTTGGCAATCCATCTTGTGACATAGGGGTTTATTTTCAGGCTGGTGAGCTTGTCTATAATACCAGAATGGGGAATGGTGTTGAAGTCCTTTGCGAGGTCTAGGTAGGCTGTGTGTACCACCTTTCCCTCATCAACAGCCTTGGTAACTGTCTCAAAAAAGTCCACCAGGTTTAGGAGGCAGGATCTGCCCTTAACAAATGCCGATCTGGGTAGGGTCCAGTGTTTGGATGTTCCCAATGTCTCTGTTAATGAGTTCCATGATGATGCGCTATATAGCCTTGAAGACCAAGCTAGTCAGGGTTATAGGGTGATAGTTCCCGGGCTCTGTTGTCACTCCACCTTTGTGAAGTGGAATAACCATTTTGCACCACTCTATGGGTATGTAACCTGTGGAGAGGCTGAGTTTGAACAATGTGTTTAGCTGAAGGGTTAGTTCATCTTTGAGCTTGTGTAGGACGCAGCCTGGGACACCATCCGGTCCCATTGGTGCTGTGTTTTTGGTTTTGAAGAGGACTGTTTTAACCTGAGTGTCTGTGATTTCAAGGGCTCTACATTCTTCTGGTATGGTTATGGGCTCCTTTGGGGGTGAGAGGGGGATGAAGTTTGCACTGAACCTATCTGCCAGGATGTTGGCAATATCAGTCAGTTCAGTGTATTTTGTATCATTCTACACTAACTCCAAGCAGATCTGAGCAGTGCCACTTAGATTCTTGACATAGCTAAAGAATGTCTTGTAGTTATCTTTGGAGTCCTTGGCAATTTTTCTTTTGAAACTCGCCTTGGATGATTTTATGAAGGATCATTGTTTCTTGCTGATACTGATCAGGGATGTCTCCCTTCTTGGGATTTTACTCTTTTCTGTACTAGTTTCCTCCTTCTATTGTATATCTTGTTTATGGTAGGAGTCCACCAGACTGGTTTCCTTTTCTTGGAGGAGTGAGTCTTGGTTTTGCTTGGGATAGCACGATCCTTGCATTCTTGTAGGTCCCCGTATAATGCATTAGTATAGGATTTTGCAGCTTGGACAATGTTATCCTTTAGCATGGGGGCTTTGAAACTTTCCATCTCGGTCTTAGGTAACGAGAAGTTTGCTTTTGAAACGTTTTTCACGGTGGTTTCCTTGTCCAGGGGTGGGGGCGGAATCTGGATATCCAAAGTGATTTGTTTATGGTCAGATCTAACCAGCAAGGGGTTGACCTTCGGTGTGGAGCACTGGTCACCCATGTTGGTGATGACCAGGTCCAATATGTCACCTCTGGTGGGAGTGTTGACCAGTTGATCCAGGGCATTTGAGTTTATATATTCTAGGAAATGTTGGGCAAGGGAGTTAGTAATTGAGTAGTTCTCCCAGTTAATATTTGGGTAATTGAAATCACCCAATATTAGTGTGTTTGGTAGGACCTTTATATTTCCCAGTGTTTCCAGAAATGCAGAATGGGGGTCCTGGGACATGGTGGGTGATCTGTAGCAAGCTATAATTTGAATTGCAGTTTTGCCCATTGTGTGGTGCATGTGGATGATCTCTGAAGCATTGTGCTGTGCTACTAACCTTGAGGTTTGGGTATCGTTGATGAATATGGATACACCCCCACCTTTTGTATTTCGGTCTGGGTTCTGTGGCCAAAATGCATGGTATGAATTGTAGCCTGGTAGTGCTGGGGTGCTCTCTGGAGCCTTAAACCAGGTTTCTGTTACTGCACATATATCAACTTTCTCCATACTGAGGAGTGCCTCGAGTGCATGCATTTTGAGGTTTAGACTTCTGGCATTGAGTAGCATTACCTTCAGTTTTTTGTTACTTGTGCTATTTATGGTGGTGAATTTGTCTTTTGAGCCTTGCCTAAAAAAGGCACTATGGGGGTGGCAAGAGCCTTGGCCAGCATTCAAAAGCCTAAGGGTGACAGGTGCAAGCCATCTCTAGCAAAGCAGCATGGCTTGTCGAGCATGTCATCCCAGGCGGACAGATACTGGATCCCCTTTGAATGACACCAGAAACTTAGCCAATTGTTGAAATTAATAATTATTTTCTTTATATCGTGGTATCATTCTTGGTGAGGGCAGGATGCTACTCAGGGTCAGGGTCATACCGACCTGGGCTATAAGATCAGAGAGCTCTTGCATGTCTCTTTTCATGTAGTCCAGGGAAGTATGGCTCAGGTCATTCACACCAACATGGACAATGACAGAGTCATATTTGTAATTGTTATGGAGTGACCTGAGTGCTTGTGTTATGTGGTGGATCCTGGCACCCAACAGGCAGCTAACAGCAACCTTCTCCTTATTCAGCCTAGTGAGTGGGACATCAGTGTGCCTGACTATAGAGTCACCTATTGCTAGTATGTTGGGTATGTTATTTTGCCTTAAGGGCTGTGATTGCATGGCACACTGGTTTTGTGAAGTATGTGTTTTATGATTTGTGTTGGGGGGGTGGACGTTGCATGGATGTCTGCTTTGGAGGCCTCTGTTGCTTTTGCAGATTTTTATTTAGAGCCTCCGAGTATGTTTTCATGTATTTATGTGTGTTTTTTGCTGGTGCTGGTTTAATGGGTCTATGTGAGACTGGTGGTGTGATATAGTTCCCTTCTCCTCTTGACTGTTTGATCCAGCCTTGGATTGAGAGAGCTTAGCCTCCAGTTTGGCTGTATAATTGCATCTCTCACATGTATTAGTGTTTGGTGGTAGGAGGAGAGGGTTGTCTGTGTACATGAGGCAGTTGTAACATTGCCTCAAAATGCCCAGATTCACCAGTTGGACTGGAGAGTACACCTGAAACTGCTCTTTGGACATGCCTGGATAGGTACAGTGAACTGTTTTACTGAATGGCTGGTAAGGTTGAATAGAGAGCCTTGTCCTTCTGTACAGTATAGGTGGGTCTAGTGCTAGGGTTTATAAGTGCTTGCTATGAGTTTTGCGTTAGTGCTGGGCTGAGAAATGAATGGCTTGAGTGCTTAAGTTGAAAGTTTGTCTAGAATTGAAGAGGAGACTTTGTCGAGCTGGGAATAGTTATACCCTAGCTAACCGGTGCTGCCTGGCATGCAAAACCAGGCAAATGCTGTATTTATAGCAGGGAAATGAAAGAGATAGAAATTAGCCCAAAATGGCGAATAACCTACTAATTTCTAGGCTGAAACCACTCCTCCAGGGACAGATATGCTGCTCAAAGCTCCCCTCTTACACAGGTGAGCAGAGAAACTTCCTTCTATCCAAGAAAAGTATGGGCAAACACAGAGACTTGTATCACAGCCCTGAATTCAGCATGTAACCTGAAACTGGACTATACTAGCTTAGAAAGGTGGGAAACAAGCATATTTTTTGTTTTTTTTTCCCCGGAAAATAAAGCAGATACAATCAAAAAACTCTTTAAATGCACAGAAAAGAATATTTATTGTTATATATCTCAGATCAGAGTTGTAGTCAATGCCCCTAGTAATAAGGTAGGAAGAAACACAAATACAGTAAAAGCAGATGAATAAAATGCAAATATATATATATATATATATATATATATATATATATATATATATATAAAACAATAGAAAATAAACAAACTGATTTAAACAAGTTACCCAATTAACCAGGAAAAAAGCTCAAAACTGAGCCCTGCTCCAGCAGTCTTCAGTCAGACAAGTTCTAACTGCACACTCCTGCTGCTAAGGTGCAGTGGAACCTTCTCCAACAAATGATGGCCTGGGTCAGTGCTCAAGTTATACAAACAAAGCTAGATTCAGCAGGCCTGAATCTGGTCTATGCTACAGCAACAAGGCACACCAATTTCAGAAAGAAACAGTTCAAATAACAGGCACAATAAGCCTGTGACCAGAAATTCCCAGCTCAGAAGGGGAGAATCCAGCCTCCCACAAGTGTGCAGACCACACCTTCTTAATGTAAAAAAACTGGCCCAAAGCCCAAGTGCTTAAACCAGAACTAATACACTTTAGAACAGACACTAAGCCTTTAATCAGCAACTCCCAACTCAGAAGGATGTAAGCTACCTGTCCTGCCACAACAGTGTAGACCACAAACCTTCCTAATGTGAAACAACTGGTGTGAAGCCCAAGTGCGTAATCCAAAGGCTTAGAATAACAGTTACAATTTAATCGGCTACTAACAAGCAGTAATAAATGCTATTATGTCTGAATATCTCTGCTAACACCAAAACCATGTAGCAGAAGCAGCACAGACACAATTATTTACAGTATCCCACTATCCTTTGCCCATTGTGACCCCATATTGTCAACCTATCTACAGATATCCTGTAGAAACAGGTTGCTACCTGTAAATATAGAACACAAATGCCTGCACTGGAGTACAACCTACCTGGAATGGAATCACACATTCAATACAGAAGGTCATACAGGGCATGCTCCCACACTTAGAGAAATGAAGCCCATGTCTGACAACAATACACAGAACAGTCATACTGGGCATGATCCCACACTTAAATGAAGCCCGTGTCTGGCAACAGCAGTGGACTATACATATCTGTCAGTCACAGATGTCTATGCACACACTCCACATTGCACACCAGTCATGCTTTGCACACACATTGGATAGGAATACACACATATATCCAAGGAAAACACGCTATAATAGGTCAAACATACACATACATAAATGTGGGAACAGAGTGACAGACAGTGACAAAGAACTTCCCATCATGAGACCTATCCCACCCAGCACACATCCAATTGGCCTATATCACATGATGTGAAAATGTCTGTCACTGTAGACATTTGCTTCTGGTAGCCATCATCACTATAGTGTATGTGGTGCTTGTGATAACTGTGTAACATGACGGTACAAGTTATTATTCATCTAGCAGTTGTATACACAGTCCTGTCAAATATAAAGTTGTGTGTGAGTGAGTGGTGTGTGTGTGTGTGTGTGTTTCCAGAGGAATGGTTTATGGCCCATTCACACACACTGCACTCCCCATTGCCCTACGTTCGCTAGCCTGCTGATGTAAATCACCTTGAAATGCACCTTTGGAGAAGGGCTAATCCTCTAAGCTCTGTGGTGCATGCTACAACTGAGTAATGCTGTAGTGTGATGTACTAGTTAGGTAGGTGTTCTAATCCCAGACATGGCAAGTAAGAAGCTATATGTGTGTTTGTGTGTGCAGGTATCACTGCTTCTGATGCCATTCACAGTCACTACACTTTCCATTGCCCTACTTTGGCAAGCCTGCTGATGTCATTCACCTTGAAATACACCTATGGAGAAGGGTTAACCCTATAAACTTTGTAGAACATGCTATAACTGCATAATGCTATAGTGTGAGGTACTAATTAGGTAGGAGTTCTAATTCCCAGGGTGGCAACTGTGAAACTTTGTGTGTGTGTAGGATCAATGCTTTTGAGGCCATTCAGTCACTACACTTACCATTGCCCTACTTTAGCAAGCCTGTTGATGTCATTCACCTTGAAATACACCTTTGGAGAAGGGCTATCCTTATAAACTTCGTAGTGTGTGCTATAACTGCGTAATGCTACAGTGTGATGTACTAATTTGGTAGGAGTTCTAATTCCCAGTGTGGCAACTGTGAAACTCTGTGTGTGGGTGTGTGTTTGTGTGTGTAGGGAATCAATGCTTTTGAGGCCAGTCACAGTCGCTACACTTTCCATTGCCCTACTTTGGCAAGCCTGCTGATGTCATTCAGTCATTCACCTGGAAATATACCTTTGGAGAAGGGCTAGCACTATAAGTTCTGTGGTGGGTGCTATAACTGTGTAATGCTATAGTGTGATGTACTAGTCAGGTAGGAATTCTAATTCCAGACATGGCAACTGTGAAACTTTGTGTGTGTGAGTGTGTGTGTGTGTGTGTGTGTGTGTGTGTGTGTGTGTGTGTGTGTGTGTGTGTGTGTGTGTGTGTGTGTGTGTGTGTTTGTGTGTGTAGGGAACAATGCTGTTGAGGCCATTCACAGTCACTACACTTTCAATTGCCCTACTTTAGCAAGCCTGCTGATGTCATTCACCTTGAAATACACCTTTAGAGAAGGGCTAGCCCTATAAGCTCTGTGGCCATGCAATAAATGTGGTACACTGTAGTAACAATACATAGTTAGGTAGGGGTTTTAATCTTGGTACTGGCAAGTGTGTGTTTGTCATCAGTATCCTGTGGGGAGGTAGCTGTGATTGTGTAATAACAGAAAAAACGAACCAAACCAAGAATAAAAATAAAATTGTCTAGATGGAACAGGACCCGGAACTCACTCCACAGCCAAGAGTATGAATATAATAAAAATTTTTAATTGCAATCCACAAATGTAAAAAAGCAAGCGCTTTCACTCAGTCACTACCGAGCTTTTTCAAGGTACAAACATGGTGTAATCAATTCAAAGGTATTAAATAGTAAAAACAGGTCACATGACCAAGATTGTTAATTAACCTTCTTCTAAATCACACCTTAATTGCATAGGTACCAGTGTTAAAAATCCAAAAACACAAAGGATAGTAACCAAGATCTGTGCCTGAAAATAGCACTAAAACATATCAAAGACATTTTCTTCACTCAATAATATGAAATTAACAAATGTCCAGTATGGACATCATGGAATTGAAGTTTTTAGTTTTAGAACAGGTATTGCCTGACATTAGGAGAGGTAATTGGGAGGCCAGGTTAGAATACAGCGAACTTTATTGGCAACTGAAGTTGGATGCGGATAGGTTCCCTGGTTTAAATGAGAACATCAATATTAGTAGTGTATTAAGGTTGAGAACGGCCCGACTATAAAGTTTCAATTGAGTATTAATATTGTTATTTTCATTTGAGTTATGATTTGTGGATTTTTTACAAGGGTTTGTCTTTAATATGTTTCATTGATACATTTTTAACATTTTATTGTTGTTTTGAAGCATTTGTTCATGAATTATTATTATCAATTTGTATTTCCATACTGGACATTTATTAATTTCATATTATTGTGTGAAGAAAATGTCTTTGATACATTTTAGTGCTATTTTTCAGGCACAGATCTTGGTTACTATCCTTTGTGCTTTTGGATTTTTAACACTGGTACCTATACAATTAAGGTGTGGTTTAGAAGAAGGTTAATTAACAATCTTGGTCATGTGACCTGTTTTTACTAGTTAATTCCTTTGAATTGATTACACCCTGTTTGTACCTTGAAAAAGCTTGGTAGTGACCGAGTAAAAGCGCTTGTTTTTTTACCTTTGCGGATTGCAATTAAAAATTTTTATTATATTCATACTCTTGGCTGTGGAGTGAGTTCCAGGTCCTGTTCCTGCTGGACAATTTTATTTTTATTCTTGGTTTGGTTCGTTTTTTTCTGTTATTGGTTTTGTGGTTGTCCATGGCAGAAGGAGCGGAACACACAAGTTTCACTGAGACACCCTTATTGCTTAAGGATGATTCGGATAGTGCTCCGGTTACACGGCCGAATTTAAGCAAGTTATGGCCCTTTTGACTCAACTCTCCAACAACCTTTCTGAACGAAATTCTGACATTGTGTCAGCGTTACCTGGTAACCAGCTGCAGTTAGCGGATACACGAAGGAAATGCATCACTTCTCCTGTGCCTAGTGTGGGCAGCAATGTCCGAGATGAACTTCCTGTTCAAGCGTCTTCCAGTAATAGATTACTAGCTGCTCCCTCAACAAGAGTAGCATCAACGCAAAGAAATAACATGGACATTAACCATGGAGACTTTAATTTAGACATTTGGGCTGGTCAACAGTTTCATTTTGGACAAGGTACTGTACATGCCAATTTGAATGACAACATTGAGCATAATTTTAACGATTGAGGGACAAGCTTTACGCCTTTAAAAGTAATCAACTTGAGATAGATTATCTCAAGGAATATGTGCAGGTTCAGCGTGTCCCTAAAGGTTTTCATTGTTATAAATTTCCAAACAACGTTCAACCAGGAACTGTTTTTTACGACAAACTTTGTGATATTTTTGACAGGGCGGGTATAGAAATGTTAAAACTTATGATTGTTGAATATGAAAACAAAGCTACTATTTTGTTAAATGATTTGAATGTTTTGAATGAAAAGGTGATTAAGGATACCAATTTTGTGAGAGTTAAGAAAAACTACGATGGTGTCTTTTATGAAGTGGACCAATATTGCAATAAGATCTTGAACCGTAAAATAAGAAAATTGGAGAGAGATCTTATTGAATATAGAGAAGGGACAGCTTACCCAACTCCCACTATGGGGAGACAGAATATTAGGTCAAACACTGATAGGGTGGAGGGAACCAACAATAATGATACTTATCCTAGGTCAGTGACTGAGCCCCTTAGAAGAAGTGAGAGGATTGCTGAGAGAGGTAGAAAGCATTCCATACAGGATTTTCAGCATCCCCCCGGCAAGGGGGGGAGGGGAGTAAAGTACCAGCAGCAAAGCTGGAACAATCCTTGGAGCTAGAACTTGATAGGAATTTACCCTCTAACGAAGACTCACAAGATTTGGAAGGTAGGCACATCATTTGCAGAAGGGGTAATTTTACGATCTACAATTATACAGATTTAGCACCCACTCAAGATTTGTTTAATCTATTTTCGAGGGGTTTTCATTATGTTACCCTACGTCCTTCTATTATAACAAACACATTAGTGGACCTTAAGTTATTTATTAGACAACTAAACCTTACTCTATTTTTTAAGGGGCAAACTAATTTTAAAAAAGGATTAACTAGGTCTAGTATTTTCAATCCACCTACCCACCCCTCTCTTAAGGTTTTTGAGGAATTGGTGGAAAACGATATTGGAGGTCTTAAATGTGGTCAGTGTTTTGCACACCTTACTAACATGAGTACCACGGAGATTGAACTTATTGATCTACTGAGACATGAAGGGTGTAGGGTAATGAAACCAGATAAGGGAGGGAGTATGCTGTTGAATACGAATCCTATCTGCATAATATGTTACAGGACATGGACCAGTATGATCTTGTATCCTTAAATGAGATCAATATTGCTTATTCCAAAATCAATTTTCTTTTACATGACCATCTTTTGCAAGGGGCGTTCAAAGAACGACTATATAATTTTTTGTATGTTGATAGACCAAGAATCACGGTTATTTTTGGGATTCCTAAAACCCACAAAAGTTTGGACCCAATTAAATTTAGGCCGATTGTTTCAGGTGCTGGTAGTACTACCGAACCCCTTGCTAAATTTATTGATGTTAGTGTTAAGAGCTTTTTATCTTCCATTGAACACATTTGTAAAGATTCATGGGAATTTTTGAAAGGAATTGATCACCATTTATTCAGTCCGGATTTATTTATGGTTACCATTGATATCATTGAACTTTTTCCGAGCATCCCTCACCGAATTGGTTTGGAATGGTTTGGAGAAGTTCTGGTCACACAATCTGGACTGGACACTAAGATTACTAACCTGGTGTTGGAGTTCATGGAAATTGTACTTGAAAATAACTTTATCTATTTCAATGGAGAATTTTATCGGCAGAGAAAAGGGGTAGCGATGGGTGCCTCCTGTGCTACATCATACGCTAATATAGTGCTATACCATGGGGAACATAATTTCATTTTTTCTAGTCAATGGACAGAGCACATAGCGCATTACAGGAGGTACCTAGATGATATTTGTTTGTTGTGGAAGGGGACATTGGAGAATCTTGGAGAGTTTATTAATTATATCAACTCTAGCACTGAATTTTTGAGGTTCACTCACAGGATTGACAAAGATACATTAAAATATTTAGATTTGACTCTTTTTAAAGATTATGATCATCAGAATTTTCAATCTAAATTATTTAGAAAGGCCATGTTTTCTAATTCATACCTCCATTTTGACAGTGGGCATCCCCCTTATCAGAAAAGAGGTATTATTAAAGGGCAGCTCATTCGAGCATCTAGGATGTCCAGTTCCTTAGAAAGTTTTATTGACGAGGTTCATATTCTTACAAACCTGTTTTTAAAGAAAGGTTATCCTGCTTCCTTGATTGACAAATTGAGTCAAGAAGTTGTACTGAATAGGGAGCTTAAATATCCCCCTTTATTAGGAAATGGTCCTTCGGCCCTTGACTGTGATGGAGATATGAAACAACCTGATTTGAAAGACAATTTTATTCACACTTATTCAGCTAATTCCCAGGAGATAGAGAATATCATTTTGAAGCACTGGCCTATACTCACCCTACATGATGAACTGAGACAATTTGTGCAGGACCATCCCCATTTTGATAGGAGAAGGGATGCCAATTTAAAAGATCTGTTTGAGATGAAACAAAATACTACGGTAGTAACTGATTTTTCGAAATGTGGCACCCATACATGTGGGAGTTGTAAGCAGTGTAGTGCTATGATTAAAAAACACACGGTTTACATTCCCTCTAGAAAGTTTAAATTTAATTCTAATAAATATTTCAACTGTGGATCTAAGGGGGTGGTCTATTTGGGTATATGTATGTATTGTTTCAGTTTTTATGTAGGGAAAACTGAGAGACCCCTAAGGAGAAGGGTTTATGAGCATCTGATGTTTCAAAAGGCAAAGAGCACAATGCCTTTTACAAACATTCACAAGATTGTAACAACATGGAATTGAAGTTTTTAGTTTTAGAACAGGTATTGCCCGACATTAGGGGAGGTAATTGGGAGGCCAGGTTAGAATACCGCGAACTTTATTGGCAACTGAACTTGGACGCGGGTAGGATCCCTGGTTTAAAGGAGAACATCAATATTAGTAGTGTATTAAGGTTGAGAACGGCCCGACTATAAAGTTTCAATTAAGTATAAATATTGTTATTTTCATTTGAGTTATGATTTGTGGATTTTTTACAAGGGTTTGTCTTTAATATGTTTCATTGATACATTTTTAACATTTTATTGTTGTTTTTGAAGCATTTGTTCATGAATTATTATTATCAATTTTTATTTCCATACTGGACATTTATTAATTTCATATTATTGTGTGAAGAAAATGTCTCTGATACGTTTTAGTGCTATTTTTCAGGCACAGATCTTGGTTACTATCCTTTGTGCTTTTGGATTTTTAACACTGGTACCTATACAATTAAGGTGTGGTTTAGAAGAAGGTTAATTAACAATCTTGGTCATGTGACCTGTTTTTACTATTTAATACCTTTGAATTGATTACACCCTGTTTGTACCTTGAAAAAGCTCGGTAGTGACCGAGTGAAAGCGCTTGTTTTTTTACTTTTGTGGATTGCAATTAAACATTTTTATTATATTCATACTCTTGGCTGTGGAGTGAGTTCCGGGTCCTGTTCCTGCTGGACAATTTTATTTTTATTCTGTGATTGTGTAATAACAGGATTCATTGTGGGGCAGGTTTTGCAAAATTCTTATATTGAAGACCTACTATATGTCACAATGTCCACCTTACAAGTACAACAGATGTCAAACAGCAGAGAGGCTGGTGTAGACAATCCATACCCCTAGGTGTGGCAGTATGGATTGGTGAACAATATAGGCAACCTTTGTATTACCCAGAGAATGCTCCCCACCCATGTCTCATACTCAAACACACTTGGCTAGGCAACAACCACTGTATTGGTAGTTCCCTGCATACTGTCCACAGATAGTAACCACAGTGTGATTGCAGTGGACTGCAGAGGACATGGCAACCTGTTCCATCCCAACAATAGGCAAATAATTGCTTACAGTGGTCCTTTGCTATGTTCCCCACTGGACACCTGCAATAACTGTAGAGTCTGCAAATGTAACCCACAAAGGAAATGCCATGCCTTATACACATGGCCTGTATGGACAGATGCCACTAACACCAATGAATATCTGTATCACACTGTCAATGTAGGTGCAAGCACGACCTCAGTTCCATAGCCAGTTTTCATCACATGAGGTCAGGAATGCCACATCAGATGATAACAATCTGTCCATGCAACATGCCCCAGAGACCCCAGGTACACTTCCACATGTCACAGAACATGCATGTGGGACATGTGCACAACCCAGACACTGTCTGTGTTATGGAATATAGAACACATACATGACAAGCATTGCACAAAACTGGCTAACCACAATAGTTAATCCAGATGAGTGGATGGTGAATACAATACGCACCTGCATGGGCCAATCCAGGGACTACACACCTGAACCACACTGGAGACCATTGTCATATGCCCTGATGCCAAGGCATACACTTTGCCTAGCTTTGTACAGCCTTCTGGCACAGTAAGCTACTACACTCTTGTGAAGCAATGAACCCATGCATGTCAGTACTGGCAAATGTGTGTCTGTGTATGTGTGTGTGGAGATTAATGATTTTAAAGCCATTCACACTCACTACACCTCCCATTGCCCTACTGTAGCATGCTTTATAATGCCAGTCACCTTGAAATACCCTTTGGCCATATATCAGCCCGATAAGCTCTGTGGTGCTTGTGATACCTGTGTAATACTGTAGTGTAGCTAACTAGTTAGGTAGGAGTTCTAATCTTGATCCTGCCAACTATGATAATGTGTATAAGTCCCTGAGAGAGTGTGGTTGTGTCTTCCTTGATACCTGCTTTTGTGGACAGCCACATGTACTACACTTACCTTATCCCCCCTTTATCACTGTTGCTGATGTCACTCACCTTCAAAGATTCCTGTGGACAGCTCTTCAACATATAAGCTCTGTGGCATGTGCAATATCTGCATAACAATGTAATAACAATACATAGTCAGGCAGGGGTTTGAAATCCAGTACTGGTAAGTGTGTGACACAAACATGCTTAGCTCTTACTCTCTCACTCCCTCTGTTGTGGATGTGGAAAAGTACACCTGCTTTGCTTAGGCAGCAGCTTGTGTTTTGTAGGTGATGCTCATGATCAGCTGATGGCCTGTGCATGAATTGCAGTCCCCCACTAGCTGATTCCATGTGGAACAGCTGTGGTATCATTCCCATAGCCAGTTGCATGGAAACACACTCCTATAACTAAGAACATCATGTGGGTGTTGGCCCTTTTAATTCACTGTGAGTAGGACTTCATGTGGGTGGTTGACAAACAGCATCACAGAGGGTAGTTGGATATACCTCTTACAACATACACTGTGGAGACAGGCCAACAAAATGGAGGGGGATGTTCCAGACATGAGGACAGAATGTAAGTATTACTCTTCTACATTTGAAGTAATGTCGGTTTAACATGGTTTGTGTGGATATGGCTGGTCTACATGATTTAATATCTGTCATGACAGTGTTATGTGATTGGGGAAACTCCCACCTGTAGGGCTATCTGCAGACTGGTCAGTGTTTGGAGTCTTACATGTGTTGTGTTACTCAAACAGTTCCTATGTTTAGAAATGCAGTAGCATACTCTGAGTATTGCAATCAGTACATGGTGACAGCCATATGAGTTACTGACTTCATATCCTTCAGTAGACATATGTCACAAAAAACCCTGTTACACTTGTAAACGTATGGGTTTATCACAGCAACATGTCAGTACCGGCCCTGTGTTAGTGCCTCCAGCCACAACTCTGTCAACCTGTGTACATATGTCATGCAGTAAGAGGTGCATATGTTCAGTACATCATTATTTACTGACATCATACCTGACAACAAGCCAGTGAGATACCAGACTGCTAGATATGTTATGTATATTAGGCTTTATATTTGAGGAAAAAACCTGAATATTCTGTTGTAGTGTGTATAGTAGTGAGGTCTGTGTACTTATGGTGATTGTTGACAGAGTGTGTAATGTGAATATGTACCTTGGCCTGTGTACAGACTGTGGTAGATGTCATTGTTCTTGGTCATGTGTGGCTGCAGTGTATGGTACCCTATCGGCATACATGTTTGTATGGCCAGACCGACACATGTCCCATACCACAGTGAGGCATCGGAATACACTGTGTATTGGCCCAGTATATGTACGGTATACGTGTACTGTAATATTAAGTATGCTTACCATATGTGACTGCGGCTGTATTCAGAGTGGTTGTGGGTATGCACTTTCACACAAGTGCCTGTTACTCTGTGCTGTTACATGCCTGTAGAGCCTGTTATATTTGCAGGTACATGTGTTTTCCCCCATAAGAAATGTAGGTCAGTGTTGTGGTAGTCTGCCTGTACTTTGTACAGTGCTTTGTTTCATGGCTAGCAGATCAGTGTATTTACCCTGTGTGATGTTATGTCTAGATATTTTTCACATGTACTGTTGCCGGGCCACCATAACTGTTGTGTATTTCTGACAAAGCAGTGGGATGCTGTACAGATGTATGTCACTAACTAGTGGATAGTATGTGGGCTTGTGACCACTGCTCCTCCAGTTATGTGCCAGGATAGACAGGTGTGTGTGAATGCATAAACTGTGTGAGCTTATCTATTCCAGTATTTTCGTGATATCCCCATTTACATGGCTGTAAACATCCACTTTGTCAGGCTTGGACAACATGTCTTGCATTAAGGGGTGCTGTGTATACCTCTGGTCTAATCAGAGTGTGTCAGACTGTCCAATTTATTGATCATATCTTTGCTGTATTCCACAGGATCATTGCTGTGATTTGTGTGGTACTGTACTATGATGATCTTATGATGTCTGTCAGTAACTAATGGTGTACATGTCAATATAAGATGTGACTTCCCACACAACATTTCTGGTAAGACAACCTCTGTTACAGTAGGAAAAGTCTACATGTATACCTGCAATGCTTACATGGCATCCCCTTGCACTAGGTTGTGACTATTGGTGCTGAGGTATGCCTCCACTACATGTTATGGACACATGTTATACATATATGTATATATTTATATATATATATATATATATATATATATATATATATATATATATATATATATATATATATATATATATATATATATATATATATATATATATATATATATATATGTAGGATCCATACAGATCCCTGAAAGCACTTTCCACCGAAGCAGAAATCACAGAGCATACTTAACCGAAAGTGCTGTTCACAGAAGCAGCACATTCAGATAAGTATGCTCGTTTTGCCGGTCGTACGTCGGTGTGGAAAAGGGAAAATTCCCTTTTCCCCACTATAGTGCGACCTCAGAGTGAGAATATTAAAGTGGGGGACACAGCCCCTCAAATGGGGGATGCAGGGGGCTTGCCCCCCTGCATAGAAGTAGGTTTAATGTTGTGGTTTTTTTTAAACATACTTTACAGTAAGCGCTTTTTTGGTGAAAGCGCTGTCGGTAAAGTATGTTCGGTGATAATAGATTTGAACTTTTGATCTTTTGATCAGAAGTCCTAGATCCAGATATATATATCTATGTAGATATATACGCATATACATATATCTATATATATATATATATATATATATATATATATATATATATATATATATATATATATCCAAAAATAACAAGTTCCCAAAAGATATATGAAAAAACAGTTCCCAAGCGAGCCAACAAATTCCTCGTCAATACTGAAAGTTCATTTACCAACAGTTCCTGGTTATATAGAAAACGTACTGCAAAATCGCAAAATGTAGCCGCCAATTCAGTGCTCACTTAAACCAAACGCTCATTTCATTACCTCGTGGTGTAAAAAATGTCCAAAAATACTTAGAGGAAATATATAGTCACTTTCGATGCAAACAGTTGATTAAAGGAATAAAAAGGTTTATTTACGTAAGCGCTTTCACGGCTCTATGTCGCCGCTTCATCAGACAAACAACAAGAACATAAATCCAAGGAACTTTTTAAAATACGTGTCTAATACATCAACCAATGATGGGCGATCTTCATTTAAACTGCCATACCTAAATATTTGCATCACTCTAATAAATAAAGCATATAAAACATAAAATATGAAAGAATGTTAACTGTATACAACAAAAAATATAATAATCAGTATACTTATTGCGCAAACATTCTCATGGCTGATGTACAATACTATCTTAAAACCATATACTGGAACACGCTGCAATGTTCTTATAGCATTGTGTCCTTAAGCATTACAAACTGCCTTAGTTTTATCTATTAAACAACAGTTGTATCTAAGGCATGATTAGTATTAATATCAAAACTTAAAAATGATAATATTAAAATATCGCCAGTAAATATACATAACTAGTGTCTATAACAATTGTCTCCAACGCATCGCATCCATACATATTGCTGCTACCACTATGTAGGGCTATGCATCTTGTTAGAATCTAAGGGAACCGAAATGTAAACCAATGTACGGATCCCTTTTATGCTGGATTGCATGCTAATCAAACAAACTTGAACAAACACCACAGTACTATAACGATTAAACAGTGTGTATAATATCAAAACAAGTACTATCATTACACACAACCAAACATACTGTAGTGAGGAATAAGCAGGTATATTAGTTCGCATGTCCCATTAGGAATTGATGACATTAATCATACAAACTATCGACCTGCTCCGACGTACTGTAATGCTTAGACACCTAGCATTGCACGTCAGAGCAAACTGACACTTATTCTGTTCTCAGAGATATCTGGTACATTTGCTAACAATGTTTATTCATCAAAACTAAATTTAAAATTATTGTAATCTCAAAATTCAAGATTGTCCTTTGCGCTATAACACAAGGATCTTGCATCCACTTCAGCTGCCGCTGAATCCAAATGACTATGTATAAACTGTAAATTATTGTTAAACCTAGAATGAGTCAATAATGTATAGTAAAATAAAATCAATATACTTTGGCGACTTAGCACTGATTTAATATTACCCTACTAGATAAGATATGCCCAAACCAAAAATATCAACTCTTTATCACCTATATTAATAGGTCATAAACATGACCTGACCCCTGTGCTGGTGACTATATATATGTGATAAGGAACTATATATATGAAAACATAAATATGTGTATAGAGTAATATACAGCTAATGCAGCAGTCTCCTGCTTTTTAAAAATGGTTTCAACGAAACCACCTCATTTAAGCCTTTTCCTCTATGAGCTCCCAGTCTAAATATCCAACCTGTTTCAGCCTCTTCTGTATTATTTGTCACATCTCCTAATCTGTTGGAGATTCTTTGTTGGTATATAACTTGAAATAAAAAAGTATGCTGGGCTCCATGTTTTATTGTATGCTTGGCCAGGGCGCTATATTCATCTCCCCTTGATAGGCAATACTTGTGATCTCTTATACGTTCTCGCAAAGACCTGTCCGTCTTTCCGACATAAAAGCTAAAACAATAGGCACAGTGTGCAATATATACAATATGGCCGAATCCATCC